>NC_036855.1:16392538-16692538 GCF_002910315.2 Salvelinus sp. IW2-2015
TCATTGGTCAGTAGAGGAGCGTATTATTTGTTATATTGGATTCTGTTGAGGTTTAACTAAGATCTTCTCCACCGCCCAAAACAAATTCCACTGGGGTCATCACCACTAGTCTCCGGACTCCAGTCAAACAACATGGCTCTTGTCTCCCATCCCCGAGTATCGGATTGAGCGCGCTGATAAGGTTCACGTTGTCAACAAATGATAAGAAACAAAGGAGCTTCGTATAAATAAGACTCATAGTTGTGAACTTGGTGAGATTCTTCGAGATCAGCAATTAGAACAGATTTATGTTTTCATACAGGTTCCTACACAAAGCTGACGAGCAGGCTTATTATGTATTAGCGATCAGTGGACTCAGTCAGTACATGACTATGCTCAGGAGAAAGTACTAGTTCTCCTGTACCAGTACGATGCGCGTACTTGGAATAAATATTCTCCCGATACCTATCCAATGCTGATGCAAACGTTCTGGGCTCTGCCATGAAATATAGCGATTGTGTTGTGCCTGTGGTCCTCCATCTCTCTGTGGACTCTCGATGTCGCTGTGGTGTGTGTGATGTGTGATGCTACGCAGTTAGTTGTGCTCTGTGTCCGATGTCGCCCTGTGCTTTGAGAGAGGGAGTGTAGTTGGGATGTGCGTGTGTGATGTGGATGGGGCGAGATTGATGGCGTGCGTGTGATGGGTTCGACCGGATGCCTGCGTCAGCTCAGCTCACACATCTAGATGTGCAATACTGTCATTAGATGTATTGTTTAACGTGATTGGAAAACATTACCGATTTATTTCCAAGGATATTGGTCTGGATGCAGCTGGTTGTCTCTAAAGGGAGGCTTTGGATAATACAACTATATCATACACAAAAGTATTGTGGACATCGCGCTCTGTGTGCTAGAGATATGTTGTTGGTGTGGATGTGTTATTTTGGTCGTATTTTCACCCACTATCCGTGTATTATCACTAGAGCGGAGGAGAATTGTCACATTATTTACAATTATCTAGTAGATAGTACACAGGTCCATAGCTAAATTTCACAGCGTGGACAAACAAAAATATCATGGCAAACGCAACAGTTGTTAAAGTATGGGATATCGCTCTTCATCCTGAAGATCCATACGCTATGCTTCCGAAACAAAAGCAAGAGTTTGTCATAATCCTTCAGAATAACTGGTTCCCTAGCTAGAGTCATCTCACAAGATATACCTGCTAAAGGTATTGTTATGATCGACAAAGAGATGTGTTTTTTTTCACCAAATTTCTAGTGTAACATCACCTCGATTCAAGTAATGGCCTTATTCTCATGCCCGCATTTAATCGGCAAGATAATCATCTCAACCGTGCCAGAGCGACAGTCGCTCGACTAAGTAAGCGAGGCGTATATGATACTTAGACACGAGAGATGATCATTAGGAACAGAGCCATTGCCCTGGATTGCACCTTAGTGCTGGGACTTACAAGCACAATTAACTAGAGAGTGTCAGCCTCAAAGTGGTGGCACTTCATAGAGTTATTGTACAACACGAAACACTCTATACTCCCTCAGCAGGACCTTGTCTGCAAAGGGCTCTACACATACGGGAGCGATATGCGACCATTGGAACATGGCATGTGTACCTCGCAGGCATGACCACGAAGATCATGATCTCTCAGAGCACTATAATATCATAGAGGCCGAGTCTGCGCCAACTCGGTTTTGAGGGAATGGTGCTCAAAAGCACAGGTCACGACTCCCCATAGCGGACTCTGGAGCAGTTGGAAATGCTCAACAACGTTGTGGGCGACGGTGGTTTCTCTGATTGTAGACTCATATGATCTCTAAGTCGTTTGAACAGAGTTCGCCCATCTATCAGTGGCACGTGTTGGGAGGGACGAATCTTGAGTGAGCGTGTTTGTGGATGCACATGGAGGGCGAAGAGCCATCAACGCTGATAGGCGCGCAATGCCCCAATGACCATGTATATAAGCAGTTACAGCAAACTCTCTAAGCATTAATTGCGCATTGGATTGTATCGAATGACTAATGGTGATACTGGTGGCGAGGCTAGGAATTTTACCATTGTTGTCGATGACTCCTCGCTATATAGCCAGCTTCCATGTGTATATACGGTGGCCGATTCAATCCCTGCTACACGCCTATCCACGCGTCATGTGCTCTCGATTACATGACCTTTATGTTCTCCTTATTTTAATCGTCGTTATATTATTATGGTTTCGTCGAGGTACAGTCATTTTGCTGCAACAGGTTTGGTGGGTGAAGGCCAATCCTTATGTTCGTCTTTTTCTAGGTGTTTTTTTCTTCGTGGCTTGACTCAGAAATTTTGCTCCCAATGGTGTTTGTGGTCTCGTTACAAATATAGGTCGTCTCACAATAGACAAAAATGGTACATGAGATCAGAGTGGTTTGTGTGCGTGAATAGAGACGTATGCCTGATCCATCTTAACTAGACCGTGTTTCTTTCATTGTTGTGTTGTGCCGACCGTCGTATTGGTTCGCCCCTAGAGTGCGGATATATGCTTTTGCACATTTCTGAGAAATTCGTGAAGAGTGTGTCGTCGACTTTTGGCACGAGGGGTCAGTCATATACAACCTCTAATCGGTTATTCTCAACATTCGTTATTCGTATTTCTCTCACTCACTGCGTTTTTCTACGTGTTTGTAATAAAATTAAATGAATGACTAGCGTAATAACCAGCGTTAGCTATTCGATAACATAGTCTCTCTGCACATAATCCTCAGAGGTGGACAGAGCCTAAAGTACGCCAGACGAGAGAGTGGAGAAGCCGTCTGTACATCATTGTTTATAGAAGCAATAGAGTAGATTGCCACCCATGGTGATACTCTCCCATTATTGTGGCGGAATCTAAGAAGTGGTTTCAATCTAGTACAACAACATATACCGGTGGATATCCAGCGATGACTTATCGCAGTGCTTGAGGCCATGGCTGTAGTGTAGGTTACATCGAGCAGAACCCGGAATTCTCCTAGTGTTTGCATCCGTAGAGCTAGGTGCTCTTACAACGCAGTGTCTTCTCTGGGAAGGGTACCGCGAACTGGGATATGAGCTCGATTGATTTGGCAGGGCGTCGACGACATTGGAGTATATAACAGTGTAATTGTCTGTGGCAACTGTTACATCTGCTTTTTAAGGGTACATTCTCTGGTTTAGACGTTTACACCGAGGCAAGTACTCGGATACCACATAGCGTGTTAGCGAGGTAGGCGTGATTGGCGCATGTACGCGAGCCGGAGACTGTTCCTGTTCACCGATTCATCGCTTCGTGTTGCGTACCTCTCTAGGTCGTGTGGTTTTCGTGGATTCGAGACATATATAGCGAACCACTGATTTCTGTCGAGCGCTCTATCTGGTTACAGTGTTTGTTCTCTCCGACACATGGGTGAGGCTGGGATTGTTCCATATGGGACTGTGAAAAGCTGAAGCGTATTCTTGTAGTGTTTCCTTCGAATATAGGATACGCACGAGATGCGTGAGTCCTCCAGCGATAATTTGAAGAGAGCATGCAAAGACACACTGCCTCTGTGCTCTCAGAGGCCTGGGAATTATACCCCATCTGCCTGCCACTCGATACTCGGTCTGGTAGGAACCGAAGTATACCACTTGTACAACCTGCGCTCGACGAGAGAAATCCAGTGTGGTGCATATACCTGAGACCGCCTGCGACCGACGACACAGCGAGTCAGCGGTCTAACGAGCGTGATGGGACACGGACACTCCACCGGAGCACGCTGTCCCCCATAAGAGCACCGTCCACATTATGGCCTTAAGAGGTTAGTTTGAGAAACACCATAGGTACAACAGTCTGAGCATGTGCCTCGAAGCTGTTCTACCTCGCTCACCGAATCTTTACTCACGGATTTTGCAGCAAATTAGGGCTAAACAGAGGTTCTTCGTGCGTATACAAAAGACATGCCCGGCACTAAACCAACTCGCAAATATCAATCTGTGTATGAAATGAGAATATAACACCTCTACTTTCCGCCTCCCTCCCCATCAAATCTTAAAATAGTTTTATTCTCACAACGTCAAAGTATTACTCACACTCGCGTGCTGCAAGAACATCGGCGTGCAATTACTCAGATTTTTATCCACACTTACTTCAGACAACTCTTTGTGAAATACCTCCTTCTGATATATTTGGTGTTGAATGATACTTATCTGTTATATTCCCATGTGTTATGTAAGGCTTATTGGCAGAAACATCGACTCCCGACCTGTGATTCCTAGAATTATAATATCTATATCTCGCCACTCTCACGTCTCTCTCAAGGTAATTGAGAAAGCTGCACAAATTGAGGATATCTAGTGCGCAGGCGTGGGCTCAGCCATAGTCAACACTAAGCTCAATGTGAAACCAGATCACGCACGAATGGCTATGAAGATAAATCCAGCTCTCTCCTCAAATCGATTTCCACACATACCACAACTCTTTCCTGCGTCAAAACACGCCTCCCGTCGTCGCGATTATTTCCTCTATCACTGGACATTGGTCTGGAAAATTAGTGTCTGCAACAGCGTCCATCAGACGCACATCCATTATCTGATATACCACTCAATTTGTTCTCACATGTGCTCACCGCATCCCAACATCCACATCCCTATACTATAGACCTCACTTCTCATCTATCTAATCGCGAGTGTTACCAGTGAGTGTACGTCTTATCTATAAGGATCTCTCCATCTGCTGTCTTGACTCGGTATGATACACTGTTCTACACAGGTTATCCTCAATTCCATGCCGAGACTTCAGTCTCTTTGGGTGTAATAGTAAACTGATGTGAACGACAGTACAGGTCTCTCCCAACTGAAGCAGTTAAGGTTGGCTCTAAGTGAAATGAAACACCTCATCAGTACAGATGGAGAGATGGATCAGATGGATTACAGTTCTGGCCCAGTAAAGATATTGTGCAGCTCATCACTGTACCCCTACAGTGAGGCCCCAACCATTGACAGTATAAAAGGCCCAACCCAGAGGCCCTAAGCTATCAGGATGACATCATGGGTAAGGCCAGGAAACCCCCATAGTGGGACTAGTGAGGGGGGCAAGACCTCTTTCTAAATGCTGTGGAGTTAATGGGCCTACAGACAAGGACAGGCAGTGTCGGGGACATGAGCACACTACTCCTATGTCCAACGTTCATTTCCACATTCAGACATCTCTTATATATAGCATGGCCATGGGTTTGGGGACCGGGACTGGGTGACTCGAATGGGTAACTAGGGAAGAACTGGGACCGGAGGCCAAAGACTGAGATGAGGTAATTGGGATTTATTGGGATTCAGTGACTTCTGTTTCTTTACTGACATTGTTGCTCGAATAAAGAACAGAACAGTAAGCCCAAGTATGAAAAATAGAGAAAACTATTAAAGAATCAATGGTTTAAAACTTTAGTGTCCTAAGCAATCAAATATATAACTGGGTTCTGGGATATGTCTAGAGCCCAAGTTTAGGTTCATGTCAGGTAAACAAGCTTTATGGGACCCAAAAAGAAACACAGTTGGTTATAACCTCCAACATATTTTCTCCCCTGCACAGAAAATGTATTTTGACTCATCCAACATACCCAGTTACCAGTTTTGATAGGGCCCCGCTGTCTGGAAAAAATGGTGCTTATGAAAGGGCATTGCATCCAAGATTTATTTTTTAAAGTAATGTAGAAAAGTATACCAATGTCACTGGGTAACTGGTCCCTTTGGAGATGAGCTGACTTGTCTTGGACACAGAGCGCAAACAAACATGGCTAGTGTCTGAGTGTCCATGGGGAATACCCAGTTTAGATGATCTTCTAATTTTAACCTCTGAACTTTCACAGGCCTTCCAATCATACATGGGGAGAAACAACTATAGCACACTTACTGGGACTGGGAACTTAAGCAAAACAGGTTTTTAACATTTTCTCCATATGAGCTTAAACTAGGATCCACTGTCAGTTTTACAATGGGTGGATACACAAACAAAATAACAGCTGAAGAGACACTGGTCTCATCTGCCAAGAACTATTCAGGGGTCAGGACACACCATGGATATGGAAAAGGGGGCGTCTCAAACCTCCTGCTGCAATATTGCATATATAAATACAACATATTTTTAATTCCCCCGCATATATGTATATGCAGTATATTATAATACATTAGTTTTCCATATGGCATAACACTGAGAAACACTTTTTACTATAAGGTGACAATGGTCCTCTCTCACATTACTACCTGTATGGGTGATATGATTTATATTTACAATTTTAGTCATGTACCAAAGCTCTTATCCAGAGAAACTTGGGTTAAGTGCCTTGCTCAATGGCACATCGACAGATTTTTCACCAGTCGTCTTGGGAATTTGAACCAGCAACCTTAACCGCTAGGCTACCTGCCACCTCATTTCACAGTTGGAGAACACATCATTGCCTGCTGGGCTATTGCACTGTAGCCGTCAGTAGAAAGACAGTGTTGTCGGGACTGTACTGCAGGTTCTAGCTGCTTCTGTTCAGCAGCAGTTTCACCTGGCCAACGTCAAAGACATAGATGGCGACAGGTGTGTAAGTGAAACCAGACAACAGAGAGTCTACCACATGAGGCCTCCTTTCCTGGAATCAGTCCAACATGCTGTTCACTGGATGGAAAGTGGAGACAGATGAAGTCCAGATATATGAATTCTTTCTCCAACTGTCCTCCTTAAAGTCCTAAAATTAGATATGGCACAGTGATAAAAGCATCACCGAGGAGCCACAAATTCACTCAATAATGTTAAGCTTCCTTCTCACTCACACGCATGACCTTTAACATTGTCTTGGAGGACTACTGAGTTATTACCATAGGCTGCAAGACTAATGCATATACATGCAATGGTATATTTTTGCTCCGCAGAGAATTAATACTTATTTTGCTCTAACTGAGAAACTGTTCATAGACTATTAACCAGGATGTCTGTGGAATCATATACACTTGTTAGTATGTTTATTTTTTGTTACTATGACAATATTGACACCTCACCAACCACAAACAAACCACAAACAAACCACAAACAAATCCCACCTGCAACTTAGCTCATTGTGCCCTTGCAACAGTAAAGTGGATTTATCGTCAGCCATGTAAATCCCTAGGTGTGGACAAAGACTCAGAGAAACCCATTAGAAAATGTGCTGACAATCAGAACACCACAGAAACATTCCCTCAAGGTCTTGGGAGAGCAGGCAAGAATGGTTTGGAAAACGTTGTTGTGGTGGAAATGCTGAAAGGCTCTGTGTTACAGACACACTTTTTCCCAATGCACTAAAACAAAATATCATTACTGAATCCATTCCAGAATGACAAGCCTTTTATATTGATTATAATGTATTGAGATAGAAGTTAGGTTACGAGAGAGCAGTTCTTGGGATTTGGGTCTGAATTGTTCCCAGGTTAAACTGTATCTCTTGCATTGAGATATTCCCATCTAGTTAGATTGACACCAGACCTCTAATCAAAGTGACAGTTCCATCCACTGTGATCCTCTAATCAGGGCCTGCTCTGTAAACTCACCTCACAACTGGTTATGATCATCACTGAAACCTTAGCCAAACATTTACCCTTCAGGTATTAGGCCTGATTACTGCCCACTGTCATTCTCACAAACACACAATAAAGGCAGACATAGTAGACCACAATGTATACAGTACTGCTTCCAGTGACAGGATCATGTTTATGATTATATGTCTATGCATATACATGTGTAAATCTTTGATATATAAGTGTTGGATTGTTTCTATTATGATATTGCATTGATATATGTTTTTAATACCTTTGCAAGCAAAAAAGCTAAACATATTCACTTTCTATTTTGAATGCACTCATACATACATGTTCTCATTGTATCAGGCATTTTAACAAAAATATTTGGTGTTAAAATAAAGAAAATGATATTGCCTACTTTGCATAATATGCTGGGGTGTATTTGCATATATGAATGAATTAACACAAAGGGGGAACATGGCTGCAACCACCAACCACTTGCACCTGTGCGGTCTAAACTGCCTCATTAGTTACTGTTGTTGTCACATTATGTTGCATAATTCAACAATTGCCAATTGCAGGATACCCTTGGAATAAAAATCAATACCTATTTAAATAATAATATTTTTGTCACACTCGCGAGAATACAACAGGTGTAGACCTTACAGTTGAAATGCTTACATACAAGCCCTTAACCAACAATGCAGTTTTAAGAAAAATAAGTTTAAGAATGTATTTCTAAAATAAATATGAGAAAAATTTAAAGAGCAGCAATAAAAATAACAGAAGCGAGGCTATGTACAGGGGTACTGGTACAGAGTCAATGTCAGGGGGCACCGGTTAGTCGAGGTAATTGAGGTAAAATGTACATGTAGGTAGAGGTAAAGTGGAGAGGGGGAATGCAAATAGTCCGGGTAGCCATTTGATTAGCTGTTCAGGAGTCTTATGGCTTGGGGGTAGAAACTGTTAGGAAGCTAATCTTGGTGCTCCGGTATCACTAGCCTGCACGTAGCAGAGAGAACAGTCTATGACTAAGGTGGCAGGAGTCTTTGGCAATTTTTAGGGACTTCCTCTGACACCGCCTGGTATAGAGGTCCTGGATGGCAGGAAGCTTGGCCCCAGTGATGTACTAGGCCGTACGCACTATCCTCTGTAGTGCCTTGCGGTCGGAGGCCGAGCAGTTGCCATACTAGTGGTGATGCAACCAGTCAGGATGCTCTCAATGGTGCAGCTGTATAACTTTTGAGGATCTGAGAACCCATGCAAAATCTTTTCAGTCTCCTGAGGGGGAATAGGCATTGTCGTGCCTTCACAACTGTTTTGGTGAGTGTTGGACCATTTATAGTTTGTTTATGATGTGGACACCAAGGACCTTGAAGCTCTCAACCTGCTCCACTACAGCACATCGATGAGAATGGGGGCGTCCTCGGTCCTCCTTTTCCTGTATTTATACATACTTGTATACATACACTGTTTGTGGAGATCTGACATAATATCGCTACAACCTACTCAGTGGCGATTTTTAGCATGGTAAATCTTGGTGGGGCAAAAAATAAAATACAATTGGGATGCATGCTAGCAAAGACCAATACACAACACAACACTAAACAATATATTAATTGCACTATAACGTTGACAAACGGTGCCCACATATTGTTAGGGCCTACATAAAGCTGCTGCGTCAACAGCAGAGTCCACAACCAACAGCAGTCCCAACATCGTTACCACTGCTACACCTGGCTATCAGCGGAGCAGCTTGTCTGGCAGCGAAACAGTTCATTCGTCTCTTTACTGCCTTTAAAAAAAACATAGCTGATATGGCTTAAACAAATGTGGTTCTAATGACAATTGAGATGTATAAACTATGGCATTAGGCAGGGGTGGGCATCTCCAGTCCCTCGGGCGCCTGATTGGTGTCACACTTTTCCCCCATCCCTAGCACCATCTCCATGATACACAGTGTTTAGTGTTCAGTCTGTGTATGTATTGATAGTTGTTCTGACAGACATGTTCAAACATCACTATACTCAAACATCTGCATTTCCTATGTGTTTGCAGGCATGTGTGTGTAATGCTCCAGAAATGAAGTTTCATCTTCTTTTGCAGATGTTGTGTCCTTGGCGATTCAGGTTTAAGAATGTGCTGCATCTACTGTACCATGAGTCACAGCCAGCTGCCACTCTAACTGTATGCATTTGATTTTAATAAGGATTTTTTATGAAATGTGAGCCAAAAGAGAAAAGTATTGAATGAATATACTTCAGAGACCGAAAGTCTGTGTTTCTATCAACAAATAGGGTGTACTCCATGGGAATTACCTCTCACAGCCCGGAGATCAGTTACACAATTAAGACATCAAGGTCTCTCGATGCCAGCAACAGAAACCAACATTCCTGTTTCCAAGGAGTCGCATTAATGGGGATGTCCCTTCCGGAGTATAGCTTAAACTAAACAACATTAACCTTTTACCATTTACAAAATCACAAAGCAGGAGCGCACAACATTATATCAGATTAAACCTCGACTGATCGTATAGTTATGAATTCACTCTGTATTAAAAGTCTATTTATTATGGCTACTCATAACCTTCGACACAGGAATAGGTGGAATTTCCCTAGAGGTTATATTTTGCATTTCATTTTTACTGCTTTGGTTGCTTTAGTTGCTCTATAAATATGGTTTCTTCCAAAGCCCCCATTTATTCAGTATAACTCTTTGGCTGTTAGTTTATTGTAAGAGCCTTTATGGTATCAAGAAAGTGATATCATTACACTACTAAATCTCACTATGTCTCTCAAGTCCTGCACTTACTCGATTCCCCACACGGGCAGTTCAGTTTTTATTTGTCATTGTTGCTAGCTATCTAGCCATACGCTACAATTCCCAAACAACAACAGACCTCCTCTGCCCCACTAGAGTTTACTGTAATCCGAGTGTCTCGAGCATACTATCTTTCACTTTCTGTGCGCACATACATTGGAGCCATCTAATCGTCTCTCTTCTTCTTCTCCCTCTCCTCTCTCCCTCCTTCTAATAAAAACATTGCCTGGAAATAAAGTTTTCACCTAAATATATCTGGATGACATCCTGAACTGCAATTACCACACACTAAGCATTTTATAGCTCTCTTTATTGGGAATGTACACAGACCATGATGTGTTGAAATGCCCACCTGCTGATAAAATCTTCTCCCATCATCTCTCAGTGGAGCGGTAAGTCCTGGATCAGTCCTGGATGATGAGAACAGATACCACAATGCTTGAACAGCTCCTCACATTCCCACACAACCTTCCCTCAACACCTCCTCCCTCTCCTCCCCCATCCAGAGCATGTGCCCCTCATCTCACATGTGCTCAGCCTGTTCCACATGAACCATGCTTTAACTCTCTCTCATCACCGCCTGGCCTTCTAGGATCCCATGGGCTGTATGCTGTTGATACATTCTCCTAACCCAGAGAGACTTCAGTCTCTTTGGGTGTAATAGTAAACTGATGTGAACGACAGTACAGGTCTCTCCCAACTGAAGCAGTTAAGGTTGGCTCTAAGTGAAATGAAACACCTCATCAGTACAGATGGAGAGATGGATCAGATGTATTACAGTTCTGGCCCAGTAAAGATAWTGTGCAGCTCATCACTGTACCCCCTACAGTGAGGCCCCAACCATTGACAGTATAAAAAGGCCCAACCCAGAGGCCCTAAGCTATCAGGATGACATCATGGGTAAGGCCAGGAAACCCCCATAGTGGGACTAGTGAGGGGGGCAAGACCTCTTTCTAAATGRTGTGGAGTTAATGGGCCTACAGACAAGGACAGGCAGTGTCGGGGACATGAGCACACTACTCCTATGTCCAACGGTTCATTTCCACATTCAGACATCTCTTATTATAGCATGGCCATGGGTTTGGGGACCGYGGACTGGGTGACTCGAATGGGTAACTAGGGAAGAACTGGGACGCGGAGGCCAAAGACTGAGATGAGGTAATTGGGGATTTATTGGGATTCAGTGACTTCTGTTTCTTTACTGACATTGTTGCTCGAATAAAGAACAGAACAGTAAGCCCAAGTATGAAAAATAGAGAAAACTATTAAAGAATCAATGGTTTAAAACMTTTAGTGTCCTAAGCAATCAAATATATAACTGGGTTCTGGGATATGTCTAGAGCCCAAGTTTAGGTTCATGTCAGGTAAACAAGCTTTATGGGACCCAAAAAGAAACACAGTTGGTTATAACRTCCAACATATTTTCTCCCCTGCACAGAAAAGTGTATTTTGACTCATCCAACATACCCAGTTACCAGTTTTGATAGGGCCCCGCTGTCTGGAAAAATGGTGCTTATGAAAGGGCATTGCATCCAAGATTTATTTTTTAAAGTAATGTAGAAAAGTATACCAATGTCACTGGTAACTGGTCCCTTTGGAGATGAGCTAGC
The DNA here is from genome assembly GCF_002910315.2 of Salvelinus sp. IW2-2015. Lineage (NCBI taxonomy): Eukaryota > Metazoa > Chordata > Actinopteri > Salmoniformes > Salmonidae > Salvelinus > Salvelinus sp. IW2-2015. Next base: position 16,404,469 of record NC_036855.1, read on the forward strand.
TTGTCTTGGACACAGAGCGCAAACAAACATGGCTAGTGTCTGAGTGTCCATGGGGAATACCCAGTTTAGATGATCTTCTAATTTTAACCTCTGAACTTTCACAGGCCTTCCAATCATACATGGGGAGAAACAACTATAGCACACTTACTGGGACTGGGAACTTAAGCAAAACAGGTTTTTAACATTTTCTCCATATGAGCTTAAACTAGGATCCACTGTCAGTTTTACAATGGGTGGATACACAAACAAAATAACAGGCTGAAGAGACACTGGTCTCATCTGCCAAGAACTATTCAGGGGTCAGGACACACCATGGATATGGAAAAGGGGGCGTCTCAAACCTCCTGCTGCAATATTGCATATATAAATACAACATATTTTTAATTCCCCCGCATATATGTATATGCAGTATATTATAATACATTAGTTTTCCATATGGCATAACACTGAGAAACACTTTTTACTATAAGGTGACAATGGTTTCCTCTCTCACATTACTACCTGTATGGGGTGATATGATTTATATTTACAATTTTAGTCATGTACCAGAAGCTCTTATCCAGAGAAACTTGGGTTAAGTGCCTTGCTCAATGGCWCATCGACAGATTTTTCACCWAGTCGTCTTGGGAATTTGAACCAGCAACCTTAACCGCTAGGCTACCTGCCACCTCATTTCACAGTTGGAGAACACATCATTGCCTCGGGCTATTGCACTGTAGCCGTCAGTAGAAAGACAGTGTTGTCGGGACTGTACTGCAGGTTCTAGCTGCTTCTGTTCAGCAGCAGTTTCACCTGGCCAACGTCAAAGACATAGATGGCGACAGGTGTGTAAGTGAAACCAGACAACAGGAGGTCTACCACATGAGGCCTCCTTTCCTGGAATCAGTCCAACATGCTGTTCACTGGATGGAAAGTGGAGACAGATGAAGTCCAGATATATGAATTCTTTCTCCAACTGTCCTCCTTAAAGTCCTAAAATTAGATATGGCACAGTGATAAAAGCATCACCGAGGAGCCACAAATTCACTCAATAATGTTAAGCTTCCTTCTCACTCACACGCATGACCTTTAACATTGTCTTGGAGGACTACTGAGTTATTACCATAGGCTGCAAGACTAATGCATATACATGCAATGGTATATTTTTGCTCCGCAGAGAATTAATTACTTATTTTGCTCTCAACTGAGAAACTGTTCATAGACTATTAACCAGGATGTCTGTGAATCATATACACTTGTTAGTATGTTTATTTTTTGTTACTATGACAATATTGACACCTCACCAACCACAAACAAACCACAAACAAACCACAAACAAATCCCACCTGCAACTTAGCTCATTGTGCCCTTGGCAACAGTAAAGTGGATTTCATCGTCAGCCCTGTAAATCCCTAGGTGTGGACAAAGACTCAGAGAAACCCATTAGAAAATGTGCTGACAATCAGAACACCACAGAAACATTCCCTCAAGGTCTTGGGAGAGCAGGCAAGAATGGTTTGGAAAACGTTGTTGTGGTGGAAATGCTGAAAGGCTCTGTGTTACAGACACACTTTTTCCCCAATGCACTAAAACAAAATATCATTACTGAATCCATTCCAGAATGACAAGCCTTTTATATTGATTATAATGTATTGAGATAGAAGTTAGGTTACGAGAGAGCAGTTCTTGGGATTTGGGTCTGAATTGTTCCCAGGTTAAACTGTATCTCTTGCATTGAGATATTCCCATCTAGTTAGATTGACACCAGACCTCTAATCAAAGTGACAGTTCCATCCACTGTGATCCTCTAATCAGGGCCTGCTCTGTAAACTCACCTCACAACTGGTTATGATCATCACTGAAACCTTAGCCAAACATTTACCCTTCAGGTATTAGGCCTGATTACTGCCCACTGTCATTCTCACAAACACACAATAAAGGCAGACATAGTAGACCACAATGTATACAGTACTGCTTCCAGTGACAGGATCATGTTGTATGATTATATGTCTATGCATATACATGTGTAAATCTTTGATATATAAGTGTTGGATTGTTTCTATTATGATATTGCATTGATATATGTTTTTAATACCTTTGCAAAGCAAAAAGGCTAAACATATTCACTTTTCTATTTTGAATGCACTCATACATACATGTTCTCATTGTATCAGGCATTTTAARAAAATATTTTGTGTTAAAATAAAGAAAATGATATYTGCCTACTTTGCATAATATGCTGGGTGTATTTGCATATATGAATGAATTAACACAAAGGGGTTGAACATGGCTGCAACCACCAACCACTTGCACCTGTGCGGTCTAAACTGCCTCATTAGTTACTGTTGTTGTCACATTATGTTGCATAATTCAACAAGTGCCAATTGCAGGATACCCTTGGAATAAAAATCAATACCTATTTAAATAATAATAWTTTTTTGTCACACTCGCAGAATACAACAGGTGTAGACCTTACAGTGAAATGCTTACATACAAGCCCTTAACCAACAATGCAGTTTTAAGAAAAATAAGTGTTAAGAATGTATTTACTAAAATAAAGTATGAGAAAAATTTAAAGAGCAGCAATAAAATAACAGAAGCGAGGCTATGTACAGGGGGTACTGGTACAGAGTCAATGTCAGGGGGCACCGGTTAGTCGAGGTAATTGAGGTAAAATGTACATGTAGGTAGAGGTAAAGTGGAGAGGGGGGGCAATGCAAATAGTCCGGGTAGCCATTTGATTAGCTGTTCAGGAGTCTTATGGCTTGGGGGGTAGAAGCTGTTAGGAAGCTAATCTTGGTGCTCCGGTATCACTAGCCGTGCAGTAGCAGAGAGAACAGTCTATGACTAAGGTGGCAGGAGTCTTTGGCAATTTTTAGGGACTTCCTCTGACACCGCCTGGTATAGAGGTCCTGGATGGCAGGAAGCTTGGCCCCAGTGATGTACTAGGCCGTACGCACTATCCTCTGTAGTGCCTTGCGGTCGGAGGCCGAGCAGTTGCCATACTAGGTGGTGATGCAACCAGTCAGGATGSTCTCAATGGTGCAGCTGTATAACTTTTTGAGGATCTGAGAACCCATGCAAAATCTTTTCAGTCTCCTGAGGGGGAATAGGCATTGTCGTGCCTTCACAACTGTTTTGGTGAGTTTGGACCATTTATAGTTTGTTTATGATGTGGACACCAAGGACCTTGAAGCTCTCAACCTGCTCCACTACAGCACATCGATGAGAATGGGYGCGTCCTCGGTCCTCCTTTTCCTGTATTTATACATACTTGTATACATACACTGTTTGTGAGATCTGACATAATATCGCTACAATCCTACTCAGTGGCGATTTTAGCATGTAAATCTTGGTGGGGCAAAAAATAAAATACAATTGGGATGCATGCTAGCAAAACCAATACACAACACAACACTAAACAATATATTAATTGCACTATAACGTTGACAAACGGTGCCCACATATTGTTAGGGCCTACATAAAGCTGTCCCAACTGCAGTCCCAACAGCAGAGTCCCAACAGCAGAGTCCCAACAGCAGTCCCAACATCTTACCACTGCTACACCTGGCTATCAGCGGAGCCTTGTCTGGCAGCGAAACAGTTCATTCAGCGTCTGCCTTTACTGCCTTTAAAAAAAACATAGCTGATATGGCTTAAACAAATGTGGTTTCTAATGACAATTGAGATGTATAAACTATGGCATAAGGCAGGGGTGGGCATCTCCAGTCCCTCGGGCGCCTGATTGGTGTCACACTTTTCCCCCATCCCTAGCACCATCTCCATAGATACACAGTGTTAGTGTTCAGTCTGTGTATGTATTGATAGTGTTCTGACAGACATGTTCAAACATCACTATACTCAAACATCTGCATTTCCTATGTGTTTGCAGGCATGTGTGTGTAATGCTCCAGAAATGAAGTTTCATCTTCTTTTGCAGATGTTGTGTCCTTGGCGATTCAGGTTTAAGAATTGTGCTGCATCTACTGTACCATGAGTCACAGCCAGCTGCACTCTAACTGTATGCATTTGATTTTAATAAGGATTTTTTATGAAATGAGCCAAAGAGAAAAGTTTAATATACTTCAGAGACCGAAGTCTYTTTCTATCAACAAATAGGGTGTACTCTGCATGGTTACCAAGGCCAACATCCTAGTTACAAAYACCAACATCCTGTTTCCAGAGGGGATCCCTCCGAGCAATACCTTCACATCCACAGCCACAAAATCAGAACACTGCATTCCTGATTCAGTACTCACACAGGGGTGGGGTGGAAATTAGTTTTGTGCATTAAAGCAATATCAAAACTCTGTTGGCGTTAGTTTCATTGTAAGAGCCTGTTCTACCTCTGCCTGTGTTCTCTCAGCCTAGTACTAACGATGCACTCTGCAGCAGAGGCCCAGCAGCAGCAGAGCTAGGGTGACTCCCAGGAACAATGCCAGCGAAGCGGGAGGGAGAGGGATGCCAGATAGCAGTTCTCTGGGTAGACTGGAGAACAGCCTGTTACTACACCTGGGGGAGGAGGAGGGCGCAAAGGTCCGGGCCATGGAGCTGAAGTCAGGTACAGGACTAGTAAACACCCTCGCCTTAGTGGAAAATATTGAATATATTCCAACAGTCAAATCTTTTCTGACATGCAAATCCTATGATCTTCTTCTATCAGGGCAATAAATTACAGGACGTGCAACTCTTTCTAGCATAGACCTGCCATGCCTCCTCTCCTCTTACCTCTCCACCAATGTAAACATTGTTATCAGCTTCAGAACTATATCTCCTCATTTTTCATCTCCTGTTTCTATTCCGCTTGCTTACACAGTCCCTTAATCCACAAAGCAAACATGGAAGGCACGCTAGCTTCTTTGCATGTAACAAATCGAACTATCTAAAGCCCAATTAATACTGCTTAAGTGGCTAACCTGACCCAGACTGCAGCATCTGCAGCTAATGTATAATCATCACTGCCATAATGGGCGACTGAGGCTGCTGTTTACCCTCAGTGCTAACCACTCAAAATGCACTTTGATCAGAGGGCTGTCTTGAGAGTCAACACTAGAGCTAGACACACAGGCTTCCATCTGCCTCACAAATCCCCATAAACATAACCAAACAACTAACATTTTCCCTTTCTGACTTCAGTCAAAACAGCTGTGGTTTCCCTAACAAATAATCAACCAATTTTATTACACTCACATGAAGTTGTCTGTGTGTGTGTTAGTTGTGCGGTGGTGTGGGTTTTTGAGCTGCAGCTTTTGTTAATGACCTTCGAAATCTTCTATCAATAATGGTCACACTGTCTTAACACTGCTTCAGATATAGTCATGCTCAATCTCTGATACGCTGACCATGCTAATTTCAAGATGTTGTTTTTGGGACATCAGCCAGAAGTGAATTTCATCAAACATCTGCAGCTGTAGTTTCATAGAGTAGCTGTTGACACTCCAAAACCACATACCTCACATTCAGACTGATTGACTTTGAAACACATTTCTTGTAAGAATGTCCCAGAGTGCCCTGCAACGCCAAACATGACAACACTCCTGGACAGCAGCAGGACACGTGGTGTGGAGAAGGCCTTTCTCAACATCATTCACACTGCATCTGTATCTGCCCTCGTCATCGTACTATGAGGATGAAGTGCAGGAGATGGAGATAGGGATAGAGTTGGAGAATAAGGAGGATGTGAGGTATGGTTTCAGTTATGAATGTTATATGGGTGTTATTTCATACATACACATTATACGTAAGCATCTGACCATCTGCATTGTTAGTATGGGTTGTTCCTCAGATAATATATTTCTCGTCATAGCTGTGCTTTTGCCCTCGTTACAGAAATAACAGCCCTGAAATAGATCTCATTAGTGATGTCACTGAGTGGGTGGGGAGAKAAAAAAGCTTTTGATAGAGACATGCAGGGAACACCACATGAACAAGTTTGCCCATAGGCCCTCAGCAGGAATTCATGAGAATGTGTCATATCTCCCATGGTATCTTGTGTAGAAATACGATAACCACTGATCAAATTATAGCAGAGGAACACATATGGTGAGAAGTTTCGCAGTACATGTTAACTTAGTGAGGCCAAATTAAACATTTGTCACCCATTTACAGTCTAATCATTATCTGTTTACCACAGGCCTAGAGTAAAAAAACAACAGCCTACAAGACACAACAGACATCATCAGAATGCTGACCACCTCAAAAGAGTTAACTATGCAGAACCCTAATAAAAACAACAGTCTACAACCGGATCATACTGAAACCGTCCGAATACAGGAGGCCCCTACATTAAACCCCAGTCTACAGGGCCCCTCAGAGGACATCATCAGGCCACAGGTCCCTACAGAAGACATCAGCRGTATGGATCCCACTGACAACCCAGGATAAGATACTATATTGCAGAACAGCTGGCGTTGTGGTCCCAAAGCAGAGGGCACTTGGACAAGACATGGAACAGGAACAGAAATGCATCCCTCTCCAAATAATGCCTGCAGCTGTTCATAAAGAGAGGGGCCCTACGTCTGTTAGGCYGCATGTGGTCAGACTCCCCAAAATAAAAATCACTAAGACCTTTTGTATGGTGCCTCTCTGGACCCCTGGAGATGAAGAGTGTATCTGTTCTGCAGAGCCGTATTGGCAGATACACAACAAATCAGACATGATAACAACATTCACATCAAATCCCTTGTCAATCCATATCTTAGGTTGGAATATCTTACCTGCAATGGAGACCAAACAGATTCATTCCAACCATAAGAATGAGTCAGCTGAAAGGTTAGACCTTACATACAGAGGGAGCTGTGATTGCATAAAAACACAATCTCACATAACCTGACCAAAGGGAATGCCAGAGGCAAAAAATATATTGTGATCTTACTTCCAGTTCAAGAAAAGGCAAATATTTCTGTTGGTCTCTTTTTTGAGTGGAAGAGGGTGTAGGTTTCCTGATGATAAAGCATGTAAACATACAGTGCATTTGGAAAGAATTCAGGCCCAATTACTTTTTCCACATTTTGTTACATTACAGTCTTATTCTAAAATGGATCAAAATAAAAAACAATCCCTCATCAATCTACTCACAATACCACATAATGACAAAGTTAAACTTATAAACATGTTTTACATAAGTATTCAGACCATCTGCTATGAGACCAGAAAATGAGCTCTGGTGCATCCTGTTGCTATTGATCATCCTTGAGATGTTTCTACAACTTGATTGGAGTCCACCTGTGGTAAATTCAATTTATTGGACATGATTTGGAAAGGCACACACCTGTCTATATAAGGTCCCACAGTTGACAGTGCATGTCAGAGCAAAAGCCAAGCCATGAGGTCAAAGGAATTGTCCATAGAGCTCTGAGACAGGATTGTGTCGAGGCATAGATCTGGGAAAGGGTACCAAAATATTTCTGCAGCATTGAAGGTCCCCAAGAACACAGTGGCCTCCATCATTCTTAAATGGAAGAAGTTTGGAACCACCAAGACTCTTCCCAGAGCTTGCCCCCTGGCCAAACTGAAAAATCGGGTGAGAAGGGCTTTGGTCAGGGAGGTGACCAAGAACCAGATGGTCACTCTGACAGAGCTCCAGAYTTCCTCTGTGGAGATGGGAGAACATTCCAGAAGGACAATCATCTCTGCAGCACGCCACCAATCAGGCCTTTATGGTAAAGTGGCCAGACAGAAGCCACTCCTCAGTAAAAGGCACATGACAGCCCACTTGGAGTTTGCCAAAAGMCACCTAAAGGACTCTCAGACCATGAGAAACAAGATTCTCTGGTCTGATGAAACCAAGATTGAACTCTTTGACCTGAATTCCACGCGTCACATCTGTAGGAAACCTGGTACTATCCCTACGGTGAAGCATGGTGGTGGCAGCATCATGCTGTGGGGATGTTTTTCAGTAGCAGGGACTGGGAGACTAGTCAGGATCGAGAGAAAGATGAACGGAGCAAAATAAAGAGAGATCCTTGATGAAAACCTGTTCCAGAGCACTCAGGACCTCAGACTGGGGTGAAGGTTCACCTTCCAACAGGACAATGACCCTAAGCACACAGCCAAGACAACGCTGGAGTGGCTTTAGGACAAGTCTCTGAATGTCCTTGAGTGGCCCAGCCAGAGCCCGGACTTGAACCTGATTGAACATCTCTGGAGAGACCTGAAAATAGCTGTGCAGCGACGCTCCCCATCCAACCTGACAGAGCTTGAGAGGATCTGCTGAGAAGAATGGGAGAAACTTCCCAAATACAGGTGTGCCAAGCTTGTAGCGTCATACCCAAGAAGACTTATGTAAATGTGATATTTCAGTTATTTATTTTTTTACACTTGCAAAKATGTCTAAAAAACWTTTTTTGCTTTGTCATTTCGGGGTATTGTGTGTAGATTGATGAGGGGGGGYACTATTTAATCAATTTTAGAATAAGGCTGTAATGTAACAAAATGTGGATAAAGGGGTCTGAAAACTTCTCAAATGCACTGTACATATATATTACACACTTAGCTGGGCTAACAGAGACCTGGCTCATGTTATCATATGAGATATCATGAAAGTATGCAAATAGATCACAAACAAAAMGGCACTGTGTCCATGTCATGACTGGGTTCTTAAATTGTCCATATCCCTTRAGACATAATATAAATAACATTGAAATAATGTTGTAGCGAATACAGAACTGAAACAAGAGACGTAGGAAAATACAAATGTATTCCATGGAAAACAACAAATGGATGGGAATCACATAATATTTTGTTCAATCTCACTGTTTCTGTGTGCCATGGCCAGCAGCTGAGACTTTTCCCATCGCCGTATAAGCAGAGCAGTGGAAAATTCTGGCAAATCAAATTCCTTAAGCTACTGACTTAGTAATGCCTATTCCCGGAGCCCCTTATTTCAGCTTTCCTTATCCAAATGTCACACGGGCACAAATAACATTACTTACTACCTTACTTTGGTTGATACCTTACAGTAGAGTRGGCCCTATGGCCTAGTTACATCAAAGTATGTGTGGATACATTTTGCCCCCTTGTGGTGGAGTATGTACATGCATCCTAGAGTAAATCTTGGTGGGGGYAAAAAACAAAATGTGGGGTGCATGCCAGAAAAGCCACTACACAGCACAACACTAAACAATACATTAATTGCACTATAACGGTGACAAACGGTTCCCACAAACTGTTAGGGCCTACATAAAGCTGTCCCAACAGTAGTCCCAACACCTTTCCCCTGCTACACCTGGCTATCAGCGGAGCCTTATCCGGCAGCGAAACAGTTAATTCAGCCTCATTTACTGCCTTTTAAAAAGCATYGCTGATATGGCTGACTTGTAATAATTCTACGGCTGGCCATGCTTTCCACCTGGCTACCCCTACCCCGGTCAACAGCCCTGCACCCCCCACAGCAACTAGCCAGAGCCTCCCCCATTTCTCCTTCTCRCAAATCCAGTTAGCTGATGTTCTGAAAGKGTTGCAAAATCTGGACCCCTACAAATCAGCCGGGCTAGACAATCTGGACCCTCTCTTTCTAAAATTATCTGCCGAAATTGTTGCAACCCCTATTACTAGCCTGTTCAACCTCTTTTTCGTGTCGTCTGAGATTCCCAAAGATTGAAAAGCAGCTGCAGTCACCCCCCCCTTCAAAAGGGGGGACACTCTTGACCCAAACTGCTACAGACCTATATCTATCCTACCCTGCCTTTCTAAGGTCTTCGAAAGCCAAGTTAACAAACAGATTACCGACCATTTCGAATCCCACCTTACCTTCTCCGCTATGCAATCTGGTTTCAGAGCTGGTCARGGGTGCACCTCAGCCACGCTCAAGGTCCTAAACGATATCATAACCGCCATCGATYAGAGACATTACTGTGCAGCTGTTTTCATCGACCTYGCTAAGGCTTTCGACTCTGTCAATCACCACATCCTTATCGGCAGACTCAACAGCCTTGGTTTCTCAAATGATTGCCTCGCCTGGTTCACCAACTACTTCTCCGATAGAGTTCAGTGTGTCAAATCGGAGGGCCTGTTGTCCGGGCCTCTGGAAGTCTCTATGGAGATGCCACAGGGTTCAATTCTTGGGCCGACTCTCTTCTCTGTATACATCAATGATGTCGCTCTTGCTGCTGGTGAGTCTCTGATCCACCTCTACGCAGACGACACCATTCTGTGTACTTCTGGCCCTTCTTTGGACACTGTGTTTTAACTACCCTCCAGACGAGCTTCAATGCCATACAACTCTCCTTCCGTGGCCTCCAACTGCTCTTAAATACAAGTAAAACTAATGCATGCTCTTCAACCGATCGCTGCCCGCACCTGCCCGCCCGTCCAGCATCACTACTCTGGACGGTTCTGACTTAGAATATGTGGACAACTACAAATACCTAGGTGTCTGGTTAGACTGTAAACTCTCCTTCCAGACTCACATCAAACATCTCCAGTCCWAAATTAAATCTAGAATTGGCTTCCTATTTCTCAACAAAGCATCCTTCACTCATGCTGCCAAACATACCCTAGTAAAACTGACCATCTTACAGATCCTCGACTTTGGCGATGTCATTTACAAAATAGCCTCCAACACTCTACTCAACAAATTGGATGCAGTCTATCACAGTGCCATCCGTTTTGTCACCAAAGCCCCATATACTACCCACCACTGCGACCTGTACACTCTCATTGGCTGGCCCTCGCTTCATGCTCGTCGCCAAACCCACTGGCTCCAGGTCATCTATAAGACCCTGCTAGGTAAAGCCCCGCCTTATCTCAGTTTGCTGGTCACCATAGCAGCACCCACTCGTAGCACGCGCTCCAGCAGGTATATCTCACTGGTCACCCCCAAGCCAATTCCTCGTTTGGCCGCCTCTCCTTCCAGTTCTCTGCTGCAAWWGKCTGGAWCGAACTACAAAAATCACTGAAACTGGAGACACTTATCTCCCTCACTAGCTTTAAGCATCAGCTGTCAGAGCAGCTCACAGATCACTGCACCTGTACATAGCTCATCTGTAAATAGCCCAAACAACTACCTCATCCCCTACTCTATTTATTTATTTATCTTGCTCCTTTGCACCCCAGTATTTCTACTTTGCACATTCATCTACTGCATATCTACCATTCCAGTGTTAAATTGCTATATTGTATTTACTTTGCCACCACGGCCTATTTATTGCCTTACCTCCCTTATCTCACCTCATTTGCACACATTGTATATAGACTTGTTTTTCTACTGTATTATTGATTTATTGTTTGTTTACTCCATGTGTAACTCTGTGTTGTTGTATGTGTCGAACTGCTTTGCTTTATCTTGGCCCGTTCGCAGTTGTAAACGAGAACGTGTTCTCAAATTGCCTACCTGGTTAAATAAAGGTTAAATAAATGTTAAAAAAAATAAAAAAAGGGAGGTTTTCCAATGCATCACAAAGAAGGGCACCTATTGGAAGATGGGTAAAAAATAAAACAAAGCAGACGTTGAATATCCCTTTAATTATGGTGAAGTTATTAAGTACACTTTGGATGGTGTATCAATAGACCCAGTCACTACAAAGATACAGGTGTCTTTACTTACTCAGTTGCCGGAGAGGAAGGGTTTTCACCATGAGYACAATGGTGAGTTTAAAGGCTGTGATTGGAGAAAACTACGGATGGATCAACAACATTGTTGTTACTACACAATACTAACCTAATTGACAGAGTGAAAAGACGGAAGCTTGTACAGAATAAAAATACTCCAAAACATMAATTCTGTTTTCAACATGGCACTAAAGTAATACTGTAAAATGTGTCAAAGCAAATAACTTTTTGTCCTGAATACAAAGTGTTATGTTTGGGGCAAATCCAATGAAACACTTTACTGAGTACCACTCTGCATATTTTCAAGTATAGTGGTGGCTGCATCATGTTATGGGTATGCTTGTAATTGTTAAGGACTGGGGAGTTTTTCAGGATAAAATAGAAACTAAATGGAGCTAAGCACAGGCAAAATCCTAGAAGAAAACCTGGTTCAGTCTGCTTTCCACCAGACACTGGGAGATAAATTCACCTTTTAGCAGGACTGTGGTAGGCCTGATCACCGACAACAATGAGACAGCCTATAGGGAGGAGGTCAGAGACCTGGCCGGGTGGTGCCAGGACAACAACCTATCCCTCAATGTGATCAAGACAAAGGAGATGATTGTGGACTACAGGAAAAAGAGGACCGAGCACGCKCCCGTTCTCATCGACGGGGCTGCAGTGGAGCAGGTTGAGAGCTTCAAMTTCCTTGGTGTCCACATCACCAACAAACTAACATMGTCCAAGCACACCATGACAGTCGTGAAGCGGGCACAACAAAACCTATTACCKKTCAGGAGACTGAAAAGATTTGTCATGGGTCCTCAGATCCTCAAAAMGTTCTACAGCTGCACCATCYAGAGCATCCTGACTGGTTGCATCACTTTCTGGTATGGCAACTGCTRGGCCTCTGAKCGCAAGGCCATATCTACAATGGAGTTGCTTACCAAGAAGACAGTGAATGTTGCTGAGTGGCTGAGTTACAGTTGACTTAAATCTGCTTGAAAATCTATGGCAAGACCTGAAAATGGTTGTCTAGCAATGATCAACAACCAATTTGCCAAAYCTTGAAGAATTTTGAAAAGAATAATGGGCAAATGTTGCACAATCCAGGTGTGGAAAGATCTTAGAGACTTACCCAGCAAGACTCACAGCTGTAATCYCTGCCAAAGGTGATTCTAACATGTATTGACTAAGGGGGTTGAATACTTATCTAATCAATATATATTAGTGTTTGTTTTTCATACATTGTGTACAAATGTTTGAATTTTTCTTCCACTTCGACATTACAGAGTATTTTGTGTAAATGGTTGTSCAAACATGACAATTAAATCKATTTTAATCACACTTTGCAACAGAACAAAATGTGTATAAAGTCAAGGGATGTGAATACTTTCTGAAGGCACTGTATGTGTGTGGAGCTGTGCTATGTCCCTCATAACCAATGTTTCAGCGAGCCTAGTGGTTAGAGCGTTGGGCCAGTAACCGAAAGATTGCTGGATCAAATCTCTGAGCTGACAAGGTAAAAAATCTGTAGTTCTGCCCCTAAGCAAGGCAGTTAACCCACTGTTCCCTGGGTGCTGTGGATGTTGATTTAGGCAGCCCCCCCGCACCTCTCTGATTCAGAGGGGTTGGGTTAAATYCYGAAGACACATTTCAGTTGAAGGCATTCAGTTGTACAACTGACTAGGTATCCCCTTTCCCCATAGTCTATGACCTACACTCTAAGTAACCTGAGGTCACTCTCACTGGTTCTGTCACTCACTCACTGGTTCTGCCCTAGACTGTAAATATTGGCCAAATAATCATCCTACCTGACTTCAAAAGGAATATGTTGCAGGTGATCTGCAGGACTTTTTTCCACATTCAAAATAAACAATTATGTGTTGGAAAGATCTAAGGGCAACTCTGTTTGTAACAGCACTTTCACAATCTCCCCTTCACAACCAGACAACCAACCATTCCACTAGTGGAGTATCCCCAGCATCATTCAGGCTGAGATAACATTCCAGTTCGTTGGCATGCAAGCTGCATCTGCTAAGTGCCTGCATCCAACTGTTATAGAAATAGAAACTGATCACCACACTGCCTTGAATATCCTGCCAGTCATACAGGGAGGATACTGCCCTTGTCACTGCAGCTTGCCCAGAATGACCAGTTAGCTGTGCGACCTGTTCAGGCCCCAGAACTACAACCACTACTGGCTACTGATCAGGCCCCAGATCTACAACCACTACTGGCTACTGGTCAGGCCCCAGAACTACAACCACTACTGGCTACTGGTCAGGCCCCAGAACTACAACCACTACTGGCTACTGGTCAGGCCCCAGAACTACAACCACTACTAGCTACTGGCCAGGCCCCAGAACTACAACCACTACTGGCTACTGGTCAGGCCCCAGAACTACAACCATTACTGGCTACTGGTCAGGCCCCAGAACTACAACCACTACTGGCGACTTTGTCTCCTCCCCCTGTTAGGACACACTCATGTCCAAAGACTGAATCAACCTTGCACACTGTTCCAGTGGGGAAAAGAGGGGAGATGTTAGAGCTGTACATATACCCTACACGAGTGGCTGGCTGCTGCATTACTATTGCTTTCCTTTAACTTGGTTACACCCCTATGCGCTTGAATTGTGAAAAACATGAACACACATTGAAAAGGTAGTTGGCTTCAGCTATTTAAACACAACAGAGGCATCCTAGTGTCACTCATAATCCTAGTTATACCAAGAGATCGTATGAAACCCTTTTAAAGACAGAAAAATGCAATACAAAATAAATCAGGGCAATTTATATGCAGGTGAACGTGTTTGAGTGTAATTATGTAGGCCTTATTCGATTCAGAATAACATTGATTTACACCAAAACAGTCTTTATGGGCATGAGTGTTATACACCATTCTGAAAAAAATGCCTCATCTACAAAATTCATATTTATACGTGATTTGACCACCATCATACGGTATTATGGCAGCCATATTCGATTTCTGATGCCATATTTTATATTAAATTGCAAGAGTAGGGGCAAAGCTACAGAATTGTTCAAGGATGTAATTTAGATGTCTGAGCTCACTTGTTTCCTTAGTGCAGATTACAATAGCCACAACATCAAAATACATTTGTCACGCAGGACCATACAGCACTCAATGAGAACACAGACTTAGAAAGGTGTCTATTACAGATTTTTTTATCACTTTGGTACTTTCACAAGTATGTGGTAAAAACATAAAACAGATTATCAAAAAGGCTGTTTTTCAAAACTTGAACCACATTTTTAATTGACTAAGTACAACACACAAAATCACACAGTACCTTTTTCATCAAACCTCATTAGTTTTTCATCTAGAAATACCTTTCATATAAAGMAATTGCCTTTCACAATGCAATGCTCTCAATACTTTTCATATGATTCTCTTCTCATTTGTTTAAATACATTTGACCATCACTTAATCCAACTGTGCTTAACAGTTATTCACTTAACTGTTTGGTAAACCTAAAGATTTTAAACTGGTTTGTCTACTATATATGGATTTTGAGAACTATAGAAATAATATTTGTGTTTGCAAACTATAAACATCTAAATGACATGTATGATATATACCCATACATAATGACTACTTGTTATTGCTAATTGATTTAACATAGTGGTAACCACAATTGGTCACCATATAAAAGGTTGTGTGTGAACATGGAGCAGGATAGACAGCAAGGGGGAGGAAGAAATCAAAGAGCTCGTGGACAAGGGCCCCGTCAAAGAGATGGGCATGGGCCCCGTCAAAGAGATGGGCATGGGCCCCGTCAAAGAGGTGGGCATGGGCCCCGTCAAAGAGGTGGGCATGGGCCCCGTCAAAGAGGTTGGCATGGGCCCCGTCAAAGAGGTGGGCATGGGCCCCGTCAAAGAAGTTGGCATGGGCCCCGTCAAAGAGGTGGGCATGGGCCCCGTCAAAGAGGTCAAAGAGGTGGGCATGGGCCCCGTCAAAAAGGTGGACAGAGAGAGACAGGCAGACGGCAGGGAACTGTTGTCTAATGAAGTCCGGGCCATCGTCGTTGACCATGTGGTAAACAGAGGACTTACCATGGCAGAGGCTGCCAGATTAGTTCACCCCAATCTGCAAAGATCCCTGTCAATTCGATCATGAGAACATTTCACCAAGAAAACTGGTAAGTCTGCAGGATATGCACTTTGCTTTACCATTACATTTATAGTAAATGACACATTGTAATGCATCTAAATTCACAAAACATGTTAGTATTCTTACAGTATGATCTATTGACAGTATACTCTGTTCTACTCTCAGAATTGACAGAAGACCCCATGGTGGTTCCCGTGGCCGTGTGCTGACCGACCAGCAGGAGTGGGCAGTGGTGGAAATGGTGAGGGCCAGGAATGATGTACGGCTGTCCGAAATAAATTAGGACATTGAAGAAATGGATGACACCTTTGCCAATGTGGCATCCATCAGCCTACCAACAATCACCTATGTCACCTATGCCATTGTGTGGGACAATGTCAGGCCCATCCCTGGTTCGTGACCCTATACCTGCCCCCATCCTCTCCTTTCCTCAACACTATTGAGAATTTTTTTTCAGCATGGAGGTGGAAGGTGTACGATCGCCATCCCCACGACGTGCCACCCTCCTTCTGGCCATGGATGATGCATGCGACAACGTCAATGCAGACCAATGTCAAGCTTGGATTTGCCATGCCAAAACATTTTTCCCACGGTGCATGAACAATGAGGACATTCACTGTGATGTGGATGAGAATTTATGGCCAAATGCATTTAATTTCTTACATTTGATTACAGACAGTACACCTATGTTGCAATTATATCTGAAAAATACGTTTTTTTTGCATGAATGATTGTAGAGGGTCTTCATTGATCACACCTTTGATTAAACATTGGAAAGATATTATGGAAATTATAGTTTTTCTGTCAATTTTGTTGGGTAATGTAAGTGCATTGCCTAATGTGAAAACTGTAATCTACTGTAATTTACTGTACTGTAGCATATTACTTTCAGCACTTCTAAGGACAATTTTAAACACGTATCTTGCATTGCTTGCTATTGAATTAACTGGTAGTTAAAACTAAATTGCAAAGATTTGTGTTTTGGTGATTAAACCAATGTTCTCTTTACATTTCACAATACTTACATTCATCATAAATATTCATAGTTTACATTTCCGCCTATAGTATCTCTGCATTTTGGGGTCTATATTTCCAATATGCATTAAGATATCCTATTGTTTATTTTGTGTAGTGCAGACAACTGACTCCATCAAATTTCAGCAACGTCAGAGCTTGCAATGAACTTACATGGCCCATCCTCTCCCCAGCCATTATTCTGCACTTTTTGAGTTTAGGGGGTCTCACAATATCTATCAATTTAACCCCTTTTGTAATAAAATTAGAAATATTTAACATTTCATAAATGGAAGACATTAAAGATTTGAAAGAACATTGTTTTACCTCAGGTAAGGGCATCTTAAAAAAGTGGAGGCCTTGTCACTAGCCGAATATGCCCCGCGTTAAACCATCTCCCATTACAAACCAGTGCAATTAGGGTCAAGTACTGGTATGTCCCAAGTGAATTTGGCAATGTGCTTAGAGATTTAAAATGTGTGGATCTGCAAACAAATGTTTTCTCCTGAACACATGAAATCAGTTCCGTGTTCCCGGAGCGGTCCAGATGACATTTTATGGCCAGCTGTAATATCTGCTGTGTGGTCTTTATTGGACGATCGACAGGACACATTTCAAGAGACTCACCAAAATCAAAATGGAAAACATTGCACTTTACAAGACAGGTGTGGGACGCATGCTGTCCTTGCAGACAAATGTCTGACATTTCCCCAACAACCTTCCAAGTTTCCTTTTTTTCTCTCCCTACTTTCATCTGAGTATTATAAAGATATTGCACATACAATACATAGATGGATAAGACAGGAAGTATGGTACCAGGCTTGTTCATATAGCCCTATGATTCCTTTCATCATCATTTCATACCTCAAGTACACAAACCAATATGCAGGGGCGCAACAGTCACCGAGGACACCCCCCATTTTATAATTGGATTGTGATACAAAACTAGGCAACGGTGTGCTTTAGGACCATGCGGACGCCTCCGAGTGGTCGGGTAGGCTGTTTGGAGTCATCCGACTGGATATTAATTTTTTTGTCCCCCGCTTCTAAAACCAAAGTTGCACCCTTGTCAATGAATACATGCCACAGGTCTTTACAGTCCTGCTATGAAATACAACATTCTTCAGATCAGTATTTTAGCAAAGGCATTGCTGCTGTCCCAATTCCAACTAAGAGCATTTTCTAGCACAAAACGTCTCGATATTCCACCTGCTCACTGAAGCAGATATATTACCACTAATGATTCACAATTTGGAGTGCCATCCCTTTACAGAAGACAACATACTTCTCTTTTTAGTCAATTTATTTGTACAAGAGAAACAGCCTTAAGCCTTGACAGCAAATTTGCGAATGGAATACAGGCGGTCCTTCCTCTGCATCTTCTTGGTTCTGAGAGACTCCTCATGCTTGTTAAGTCTCCTGCGGATGGCACGGGTCTTCCTGGGTCTCAGATCCAGGGGCTTGTACTTTTTACCCTGAAATGACATTCACAATCAAATTAAAATAAACACTACATGGCCATTTAAACCAATACTAAAAATATAAAAAATCTGAACTGTTGCTGCTATTGCATTTTGTTCAATTATGGTCTTCAGCACTTAGATGGGCTGAATAGTCAGGGTAGGCACTCATACTAGTGCCCAAATATTGAGGTTACATGGGTCACTTTACAAACGAATCTGCAGAATGTTTAACATGTGGTCAAGGTTGACAAGACACCATAATCCGCACCATGCGCAGTAGATCACCTGTTGGGTATTGATGAACAGTGGCCAGTCAACATGTAGAATCATTGGTAAATTAACAGAATACGACAGCTGATGTTCTGTGGTCAGATGCCTGCCCATTGCTTTTGACTGTTCATCAGCAGGTTCTGTTTTGCTTAACGGATTTGTTAAATACGTGTGTATGGATGGCATTGCTCTTACCTTGTAGAACTTCCTCAGGTTCTCCTTCTGCGTCTGGTTGATGACAGTCAGAACGCGGGCGATGGACTTGCGGACGACACAGCTAGAGGAAACAGAACCAAAAATAAGGGTTAATTAAAATGCAAGGAAAAGCAGCCTCAACTTAAAGGGCGTTTGAGATTTGAGCAAAAAGCGAAGCACGTTTTAATGCCCTACTACACCTAAATACCTTGACTAATAAATACAAAATATTGGTATACAGTTAAACACTGCAAAATCATGGAGATTTAAATTTCAAGCCTGAATATTGAATCTAATTACATTTGAACTTGCTCTACCGCTTTGTATGTGTGTTTGGTACTTTAGTTGCTCGAAATTTGAGACAATATCCACAGGAATATCTATCGCCTGACATGCACAAAACCATGGTAGTATGCATGTACTTCAGTCTTGTTTGCTCATGACTGAAGACACGTGCACATCTCGATTGCAATACAGACCCGTGTCTGAATTCTGTTTAATAATACTTTGCTGGGGATATTTAAACCTCACATTTTGACCACTTGAAGGACCAACACCACAGACAATTGGCAGAGTAAGTTCAAATATAATTGTATTCAACATTCGTGACACACGGGAAGTGTCGTTCTTTTTATCCCCCAGTGTAAATGTGCATGGCGTTGCCTACACAATTGAAGGCATGCCATCTTCGGTGACTAAAATATCTGCATACCAATTCAATAATATACCCATCGCCTTACTCAGATTACAACTGAGAAACCACTCATTTCTCCACCATGATGTAGCCATAGATTGTGTGACAGTGATAACTACAGCCCACTCAGAACCCAGGCCAAACTAACTACCATTTACGTAGTGCAAATAATACTCACATCTTGGAGAGCTTGGAGGCAGCTCCACCAGTAACCTTGGCTACGCGGAGCTGGGACAGCTCTACCTTCAGGTCATCTAGCTGCTTGAGCAACTCCTCCTTCTTCTTGCCCCGCAGATCTCTAGCCTTGATCTTGCCCTGTGAAGATTGACGAACGTTCATACATCTAATTATTTTTTAACGTTAACTTACTTAACCAGCGACCTTCCCTTTTGTCCACAAAACGTCGGCGTGAGCTGAAAATGAATATAATTATTCTAAGTGGCAACATACAACGTTAACTACATCGAAAGCATTGTTCTGAAATATTTGAAAGTTAACCGACGTAACTAGTTAGATAGCGAACCACCATTTAATTTGCAAGTAGTATAGCTAGACATGTTTGATAGCCGACGTTGCTAACTAGACATCCATGCATTTGCTAGTAGCGGTAGCTTTTAGCTTGCTCGCGTTTGGTTATTATGGTGGCAAGTGACAGATGAAGGACCTCTTTCGAGCAGTCACAAACAAGTGGCAAGACAAGATATTTATGCTCATGGATGTTATCAACTGTGGTCGTTTTATGTGGACTAGACAGCGCAATTTTACTGAATTGAACGAAAGACGCGACCCTCTCACCATGTTCCTCGTTGCTGCCACAGGAAAAGAAAGACCGACAACGTGTTAGCTCAGAAGCCAGCTTCCGGTCCGAGGCGTTCCTTTTGTTGCGTATCGGTGAAAATGCCCACAGCACCACTCAGTGGATTCCGTTTGGAATTATTATTGCTTACTTTGTTCTGCTGCATCTCTGCTTAGAATCACGTGGAAAGAAGCAAAAAACGTCCCCAAGAAAAAGTAATGAAAACAAACCTTTATGCTTTTTAACATTTATTAACAAGAAATTAAGACAAAACAAAATACTTTGTAGTGGTAGCACTTGTTAAAATGAGAATTAATAGAATCTGTTGTGATTTATTAGATTGTTTGTTAAAAACCAGAGTTGAACACATAGCGGAATCAAACAGAAATGAAAAAAAATAAGTGCATAAGTTTTTTTTTATGGTGACCTTGCAGTAGTCATAGCCACCTGTGCTGTGATATTATTGTAGTTCTATGGAATTATACTAAATTTGTGGTACCAGACACTATTCAATAACAGGTCACTTAACACAGTGTGGTGATTTGACAGTGCGTCCATTTCATGAAGAAGGGGAGGACCTTGTTCACACAATGCATCATTGTCACCTTCCTCTTCGACCTCCCAGCTTCAGAGTTGACTGACCGCACAAACCCAATGAATGTGACATCAAATGCTACAGTACTGTACTGTAACGTAACCAGACACATGGATATTTCTCACATGATATGGGAGTAGAATTCAGAGTGCAGACTGGTGTGTTGCTGCCTCACACCTTAGCCATTAATATGGTTCACATTCTATTCAGAATGTAAGGAGACAGTTTTTCCCTCTGCAGAGATCCAATGCATTCTGCTATAAGGCATGCATACTGTATTAAAGGGTCTTTCCTCCAGTACATTGTTAATGCCCTCACATTGTAAGCACACACAAATGGTCACTTAGTTCTGACAGGATGTCAATGAACAGTGAGACAGAACATCAAGCCAAGACTGGCTACATGGACAGACAGGTAAAACATGGTGTAAAATACTGCAAGAGGTTAAACAAAATTATTTACACCCAGTGATTTATAAAGTTCTCAATGTATATGTACAGTTATCATATATAAATAGACGTGGAATGTACTGTCATTTACACAAACACAAGGCAGGTAAAGGTAGAGCACATCCTTCGATAATTCTGATTTAGATAGCTTTCAATAATTATTTAACATATTTAAAAAGTACTCCTCTCCTGTCTACATGATATAGATTTTCTCCATTGATATCAAAGACATTGATGTATGACTCTCACCTCCCCTTCAGAGACATCACAAGTTCTGATTTTAACATGGATTATTCCTACATAAGCCATCTGAAGTTATATTTTTAAAGGAAAGAACCAAATTAAAGACTGTTGTGAAGGGTCCATCAGAAATCTTGGGGCGTTCCATTCAACTGAAGAGGGGTTGATTGGGGTGGCAGCATTTAAGGTTCTTGTTATCATGCACTCAAAATTCAACAATATCCCTTTCCCAACCATAGAGAAGGGATCATCAACTGGATCTAGCCGCAGGCTCATTTTTTGGGATGGTCGGGGGGCTGGAACATAATTACAAATATTTGTAGACTGCAAATTGACTGCAAGAATCCCAAACAGAAATAATATTAGACTAAAACAATAATTTCAGCAGGATATTTGGGAACAGATGTCCAAAATTAAAATAACTTGGAGCTGATTTCCTGGCGTTTTTACAGTCTTATGTCCAACAATATAAAAAAACAAAAAAAAAAATAATAGCGTTTTTGCTCAGAAAACATTGGGGGCCAAATAAAACCACACGCAGGCCAAATTCGGCCCATGGGCCGCTAGTTGGGGAACCCTGCCGTAGGTAGTCATCGGCAGTAAATACCGTTTTCTGTCTAAATTAAAGAAAAAACATTGGAGCACAGAAACAGAAATAATATTCTCTGTCAAAAAGAGTTGTGACAGCCTGGTAGGCCTGACCCATCTCACTCTTAATAACACCTGGAGAATAAGACATACACCATATATACACAAAAGTATGTGGACACCCCTACAAATGAGTGGATTCGGCTATTTCAGCCACACCCGTTGCTGACATGTGTATCAAATTGAGTACATTGAGCCACACAAACTCACAGAACAGGACCACCGAGTGCTGAAGCGCAAGGCATGTAAAAATCGTCTGTCCTCGGTTGCATCACTCACTACCAAGTTCCAAACTGCTTCTGGAATCAACGTCAGCACAATAAACTGTTCGTTGGAAGCTTCATGAAATGAGTTCCCATGACCGAGCAGCCGCGCACAAGCCTAAGATCACTATACGCAATGCCAAGCTTTGGCTGGAGTGGTGTAAAGCTCGCTGCCATTAGACTCTGGACTAGTAGAAACGCGTTAGTGAATCACGCTTCACCATCTGGCAGTCCGACGGACAAATCTGGGTTTGGCAGATGCCAGGAGAACGCTACCTGCCTCGATGCATAGTGCCAACTGTAAGTTTGGTGAAGGAGGAATAATGGTCTGGGGCTGTTTTTCATGGTTCGTGCTAGGCCCCTTAGTTCCAGTGAAGGGATATCTTAATGCTACAGCATACAATTACATTCTAGACGATTCTGTGCTTCCAACTTTGTGGCAACAATTTGGAAAAGGCCCTTTCCTGTTTCAGCATGACAATGCCCACGTGCCCAAGATGAGGTTCATACAGAACTGGTTTGTTGAGATCGGTGTGGAAGAACTTGACTGGCCTGCACAGAGCCCTGACCTCAACCCCATCAAACACCTTTGGTATGAATTGGAACGCCGACTGCGAGCCTGGCCCTATATCACCCAACATCTGTGCCCGACTTCACTAATGCTCTTTTAGCTGAATGTAAGCAAGTCCGGCGTAAATGTCCAACGTCTAGTGGAAAGCCTTCCAGAAGAGTAGAGGCGTTTATAGCAGCAAAGGTGGGACCAACTCCATATTAATCCCATGAATTTGGAATGAGATGTTTGACAAGCAGATGTCCACATACTTTGGTAATGTAGTGTACTTGTACTGTGTCCATGACAGAGATAGATCTAATGTTAAACTCATTCCAAGGGAGGGAGGAGCGTTTCTCTTAAGGTTAACATTTATCAAAAATGGGTCAACATTTTACTTGTAAATAAAAATCACCCCCCCCCCCCCCCCCCACAAAAAAAAAAAACAAAAACAGACCATATTAACAAGACTTTGCCCCTCGAAGTCATTGTAGAGCCATTCTCTTTTCTCTTGAAGATGAAGAAAAAATAATTCTCAGGAGTGATTGAGGAGCTACAGTACATAGGAATCTGTGTCATGTCAGAAACCATTTTAAAGCTTGGGTTGTGTCCTCTTTACAATGTTCATTTGGTTGCCACAGTGGTGGGAGAAGTCATGCAAACACATGATAAAAGTAATGTTTGTGTGTCTGTCCCCTCTTCCTCTCTTGGTCCCCTCAGCTCCAGTGAGCAGGTGCCCCTGAAACTGATGGCCGGACAATACCTTTCGGAGGAGGCTTGGATCCAAACCAGGACATCTGAAAAACACAGCGATAGTTACAATTATATCAAATGAAATATCATTGGACTATTAAAACTAGTATTACAACTGGTGAAGGGTCTATAGGTAGCAAAAATAACAATTTCCCTCCAGATGCAGCTTAAGTCATTCTAAAAGAAACAACAGATAGCTCGCACATTTAAGAAATGAGAACGTTTGAGGACAAAATAGGGTCATGGCCTATTTCATGTGATACACACTGGCTGTGGTTCAGGCCATAACATCCACTCATTTGACATGAGTTTTAGGGAAACGAGATGTGAAAGGAGAAAGCCACCTTGTACTCCAGAGTCTGCTTCAACATGTCCTCTTCCTCACCAGTGAAGTTCAGCAACACAGACACTGCTCTGATCAGCTGATAGGCCTAAGACACAGAGAGATGGGGACACAGAGAGAGAGAGATTTAGACTTCATCCATGACCATAGACATCAGATACACTCACCAGGAATTTTATTAGGTACACCCATCTAGCACAGTCAGTTGAATCTTCCGCGCCTGGCACCGACGATCATACCATGCTCAGTCGCTTAAGTCACAAATTTTGCCCATTCTAACGTTGAATCGAACAGTAACTGAATGCCTCGACGCCTGTTTTATATAGCAAGCCACGGCAACGTGACTCACTGTCTGTAGGAGCGAACCATTTTTGTGAATGGGGAGTTGTACCTAATAAACTGGCCGGTGACTGTATACACAGAGTATACCAAACATTAGGAGCACCATCCTAATATTGAGTTGCACCCCCTTTTTCCCTCAGAATATCCTAAATTCACCAGGGCATGGACTCTACAAGGTGTTGAAAGTGTTCCACAGGGATGCTGGCCCATGTTGACTACAATGCTTCCCACAGTTGTCTGGATGTCCTCTGGGTGGTGGACCATTTTTGATACACACGGGAAACTGTTGAGTGTGAAAAACCCAGCAGCATTGCAGTTCTTGACACAAACTGGTACACCTGGCACTTACAAACATAACCTGTTCAAAGGCATAAATATTTTGTCTAGCCCATTCACCCTCTGAATGGCACACATACACAATCCATGTCTCAATTTATTTTTTATTTAACTAGGCAAGTCAGTTAAAAACAAATTCTTATTTACAATGACGACCTACCCCGGCCAAACCCGGACGACACTGGGCCAATTGTGCGCGGCCCTATGGGACTCCCAATCACGACCGGATGTGATACAGCCTGGATTCGAACCAGGGACTGTAGTGACGCCTCTTGCACCGAGATGCAGTGCCTTAGCCCGCTGCACCTCTCAAGCATTAAAAATACTTATTTAACCTGTCTCCTCCCCTTCATCTACACAGATTAAAGTGGATTTAACAAGTGACATCAATAAGGGATCATAGCTTTCACCTGGAAAAAGCAGGTGTTCTTAATGTTTTGTACACTCAGTGTATATGTCCTAGCTGTGTATATGTCCTAGCTGTGTATATGTCCTAGCTGTGTATATGGCCTAGCTGTGTATATGCCTAGCTGTGTATATGGCCTAGCTGTGTATATGGCCTAGCTGTGTATATGGCCTAGCTGTGTATATGGCCTAGCTGTGTATATGGCCTAGCTATAACAGGGACCAGGTGGACTGCTCTCACCTCAGCCTCTCTGGATGACATGAATTTTAGCACCACGTGTTTGAGGTACTCAAAGTTGATCTCTCGTGAGTCATTGAGATCAGATGTGTTGGTGACAGTGGTGTTTGGGCCCGGGGCCGGGCCTGGAGTGGGCTCTGTAAAGATTCTGTCTGGCCTCTCTTGCCTCTCTCCTCTCCCTTCTTGGGCCCTCTCTTTCCCATCGGACTCTGTTTCAGGTTTCAGCTTCTGCACCAGAAACACATACACACACCATCACAAACAAAACAATATTTTAATGAACTGAGAAAAATCTATTTGATTTAAATATGATACCCATACTAGTTATCTAAATGTCTCACCAGCTCCTTCTGCAAGGTCCTCTTTAGCTCTGCTAGCCTCTGCTGCAGCTGCTTAATGGTCTGTAAAGCAACAGTCATCCAATCAATAACAGCACACAAAACACACAGGAATAATGAAATGGTCCTGCTCCAGCTATTTCAGACAAGCATTAATTATCTGACCATGCCTGTGTGGTGATCATGGTTTCTGGTTCGTCCAGTACTGACCTTGTTCTTGTCACTGAGCTGCTGCTCCAGGTCTCGGTTGGCCTTCTGCATGTGGTCCAGGTCATCCACCGTCACAGTCCCATTCTGGTCCAGTTCACACAGCTCTGGAGTCTGCTGCAACGTCAGAGTCTCTACCTCTACCTCCAGCTCTGATACCTGGGAGGGACACAGACACACACAGAGGCACAGTCAGACAACTATAGACTACACAGTCAGACAACTATAGACTACACAGTCAGACAACTATAGACTACACAGTCAGACAACTATAGACTACACAGTCAGACGACCTAACTTGATATGTAATGACAGACTTTGGACTTATGTACAGTATGTGAGTTAAAAGCTTAATGGCTGTGCTCCCTGTGTGTGTTCTGACCCGTAACTGGCAGGAGTCCAACTGCTCGTTCTGGGTTAGGAGCTCCTGCCTCAAGCTGACCAGCTGGCTGTCCTTCTCCTCCTGTCTCTCCTGGGCTGCTGCCTGCAGCCCCTCCGCCTCCTCTTGCAGCTGGGACAGGGAGCTCTGGGCGCTCTGCAGCTCTGCAAAACAAACAGCGTGGAAGGGAACATCAGACAAACACGACAACCTCTGAATTCACATAGCATGGGAGATGGAGGAAAAGGGCACCTGTTGACAGAGAAAGTGTTTACCATTGCGAAGTGTTTGGAGATCCTCTTCTTTCCGCTTCAGCTGCTCAGTGACGTGGYCCAGTTCCTGCGATGTTGTTTGAAGTGACGCCATCATCTCTACTACCTGGAAAAGGAGAAACATTATCATGTATTTACGAGCACATAATCAACACAAGCTGAATTCATGGCTTTGTAACAGATAACGCCCATACTGCCTGAGTATGATTAAGGCAAATGCATCTGCAATTGTTTTAAACCTTGTTCCAACACAGTGTATAGAATCTTGTTTGTTATTTCAAAGAGTACAGTAAAAATGTATGATGTGAGAGTAAGTATGTATCATGCATCTCCAGACCTGTAGTTGGAGCTCCTCCTTCTGTCTCCTGGTGTCCTCCAGAGCCATGGCTATCTCCACACTCACTGTCTGCCTGCTGCTCAGCTCTGACTGGGGACACATATAGTGACATCATTACCCCGTTTGTACAGGCAACAGGACAATTTTTGGGGAGTTGTAACGTAGGAATGCAGTTCTCATAGAAATGGTGTGGCACAGTATGCAAAATATCTGGAGTGACTGAAGAACACAATTTAATTCAAAAAATATCTTGTTCATCAGAAAATCTGTGACTTCCTGTTTTCAACTGACTGCCTAATATAAAGCAGGAAGTGTGTCTGACCCTGGCCTGCTCCAGCTCCTCTGCCTGCCTCCTCAGAGCCACGTCAGCTTTATCCCTCCCCCTCAGCAGAGACGCTCTCTCTTGCTCCAACTCACTCTGGGAAATACAACACAGATGGGTGAGGGAGCGAGAGAGACAGAGAGACAGAGCGAGAGAGAGAGAGAGGTTGGTGAGGGAGAGAGAAGCAGAGACAAAGGGATGTTTGAGAAAGAAAAGCAGAAATTAGAATGCATAGGAACACAGTCCAATATCGATAGATAAATATTTGATGGCCTTGTTTGATAGTCCAGTTTCATGGCAGCCACGTAGCAGAGAAATTACATGGCAACCGATAATGGACAATTAACAATCCACAGAGACCAATGGATAAGCTGATCAAAATCTGCATAGAAATGATCAAATACCAAAGATACAGTTGACCTTAATATTCAGGTTACAAGACTACGCAGCACATTTCACTAAGAACAGTATTGTCAATTAAAACGTACAGAGCAAGTGAGAGCTGAGAACTGTAACTCACAATCCTGGCTTGGGCAGAGGTGTGTTCGGTGTCTCTCTCTGTCTGCAGTGCAGTGAGCTGCTCCTCCAGCCGACCTGCCCTCTCCTGGCCCTGTTGCCGCTCTGCAGACACCTGCTGCTGCAGACTGTCCCTCTCCACACTCCACTCTGCCTGCTGGGGGAGGGGACCACAGGGGAAAGGGCCGTCTTAGCATCACACATACTCACATTAACTGTCTCTACATGTTCAACTTAATCCATGAACAGTGGTGGTAGAGCATCTTTCACCGTAATCTGACATTTATTTACCAGTTTGTCTAGATGTGCTTGTTTGTCAGAGATCTGCTGCTCAGTGTTCTTGAGCCTCTCATTGCTCTCCTGCACCTGCTGTTCCAGACCTGCTATCTGAGACAGAGACATAGGGCTGTGTGAGAGACTGAAGGTAGAGAGAGAGCGCAGGTCTTAAAAATGCTTACATTGTTCTCTCCCACCAGTGTGCCTGTTCTCTTACCTGTGCGTCCGTTCTCTCTCTGTAGTTCTTGGAGGAGTCGTCTTTGTGTCGTAGCAGGGTCTGTAGTTCAGTCACGTTGTTGTTGAGTCTGGATATCTGGGGGAGTTGAGATACAATATGCTTAACAGACGAGTTCATACAGTTTTTCATGTATTACTGTTAACTAATGGAGCATCTAAGCCAGTGGCATGTGAAGAAGTATATCATTCTGATGAAGAGGTAGAGAGAGGACTGTTTACCTGAGTCTCCAAAGAGCTAACCGTGTCTGCATGGTTGGTGCGTGCCTCCAGCAGCTCAACTCTCGTGTCCTCCAGCCTCTGCTCCAGAGTGGACTTCTACATATCAGGAAAAAGGAGCTAAGAAATGAATTACCATTCTCTGTGGTATTTTCTTTAAACTAATTCCACTGGAGTCCCTCTGTCTTTAGGATTAGCTGACTGTTTAAGTTACCTCTTTGAGCAGCTCCTGGAGGAGCTCGTCTTCACTCAGGTTACCATGCAGACGTCTCTCCAGAGAGGAGTTCTTCTCCTGCAGGTCCAGCAGCACACGCTCCTTGTCCTCATCAGTCACTGCAGCCTGGGGATCACAGCAACGATAGAGAGGATTGGGTCAATACACAGCATACTGTACCTCCCTCCACAGGGCAAGGTGAGGAGAAAGAATAGGGGGTAGATATAGGTAGCTACATGGCGGTCTGGTCTTACTTTGTGTTGCTCCAGCTTCAGGGTATTGTTCTCCATTTGTAACGTACGGAGAGACTTCTCTACAGCTGCTGCCCTGCTCTGCGACTGAGAACATACACAATTAGATCACTAAATCTGAAATATTTTATAAAATATTATCACATTTAGTTTACCGTATTATCACATTTAGTTTACCATATGCTGTCATTACAGATCTGTACCATTTCAATACAGTGAAAGGATTTTGGTAAAGGATTTATCTCTGGGTTAGAGGGCTCACCTTCTGGAAGTCCTCAGATACCTGTTGGATGACCTTCTGCAGGTTCTGGCCTCTGCCCTCCAGCTCACTAATCTTCTTCTCAGCCTCCTCCCTGACCTCCAGCAGCTCCTCTCTAAAGGAGACCACACACACCCTGTACTGTTAGACAACCACCAAAACCACAGACATACCCGGAAGAAAACAGGCAGACTTCATCAAAAGAATTGGCAAACTAACTCTCCCTTATAGAAAAGAGGTGAGGGGAGCAAGCTCTACAATGAGTAAGGTCATTACTTTCAGTCATCAAGACCAGCATCTCTGCAACTACTGAATTCATGGCATTATCAAGGCAATCTCTGTGTCCTGTCCTTACCTCTCCATCTCCAGCTCCGTGTTGAGCCTGCAACTTTCCTGATGCTCCTCTCCCAGAGCCCGCAGCTGCTCCTGGGCTTCGGCCAGACCCTTCTTGGCCATCTGCAGCTCGGCACCCTTCTGGTGGAGCACTCGCTCCCGCTGGACCAGCTGCTCCTCCTTGCTCAGTAACTACCATAACATAACAGAATCAACCACAGAAAGGACTTCACTATAACAAATGTTGAAATACAATTATTGTCTAGGGTAATAGGAAAATTTGTGATGGATCATTACTGACACAGCTACAGCTTGAATCAGAATAGGCAGACAGATAAAGCACAAACTGACAAGTCTACGTTTGACTTTCCTCATACATGCAATGTGGTGGGTTAGAGTTAGACAGTGGGACCTTGTTGTCCGTAGTGTGTACCATGTGTTTGACTTTGGCGAGCTCCTGCTGTTGGAAGCCCTCCAGCTCGTCCAGGTCATCCCTCTTCTGGAACAGAGTAAGGCTCTGCTCCATCATATCATCTAGCCTCACAGAGAGAGACGCTTTCTCCTGAGGAACAGACAGGATGACCCCAGTTAGATCTCCCATCTACACATGCAAAGACTGACTGGCTGAATGAGAACCTATAACTTTTGTTAGATGTTAGAATGCAGTTTAGATGTTAGCGTACCTGCTCCAGCGTAGATATCCTTTCCATCCATTCCTACAGACAAAGACAGGAATTAATCTAAGTATAAACACACACAAATGAATGCCTTGTGGTGCAAAGGATATGATGCTCACCTGATCCTTCTTGTCCAGTGCCAAAGCCATGCCTTCGGCCATTTTGGCTCTATTGGCCTGGTGAGTCTCATTCTGGTCCTGCAGTTTCCTCATGGAGGCTGGATAGTGAAAGAAAGACAGACAGACAAGAAAGAGGATGAACACAACAGGCTAGCCAAAGATGGCTCGGTTCAAACAGCTGGTTGTGGAATTGTCAGTGGTTAGTAGCTGCTAGCTGAGAAAGGGTGGTAAAATTGACCATAGAATGTGTCCAGTATGCCAAACTAAGTGTTCCCCAGAAGCAAAGGCAAGCTGTGCATCTAAGCATGGCCAACACAGACATCCCACCTGGACTTACACGGAGTATACAAAACATTAAGAACGCGTGCTCTTTTCATGACACACTGACCAGGTGAATCCAGGTGAAAGCTATGATCCCTTACTGATGTCACTTGTTAAATCCACTTCAAATCAGTAAAGATGAAGGGGAGAAGACAGGTTAGACAGATTTTTAAGGCTTGAGATAATTGGAGACATGGATTGTGTATGCGTGTCATTCAGAGGGTGGATGGACAAGACAAAAGATTTAAGTGCCTTTGAACGGGATATGGTAGTAGATGCCAGGCCAACCGGTTTGTGTCAAGAACTGTAACGCTGCTGAGTGCCACAAACATTTATAAACAATTATATATGAACAAGCATGTAAGTCCTTGGTTTCATCAATTTATTTGTTTATATGGAAAGCTATAGAAGTGACAGCATGATTCTCAACCCCTCCGCGAGCGACTGATGGTGCTTCGGGTGACCATTACCCCAGCTAGCAGACAAACAAATGAGACAGAAAGGAAGCAAAATGGGAGGAGAATAAAGGTACGTACAATCCTGATGTTTTTCTAATGCAATTTCAAGCTTGTCCTTGGTCTTCTGCATAAGTCGGAGCTGCTCAGCGTAGTCTATTGGCAGGAGGTGGGGTGATGGGATACCAACATCACAGAAACACACAAGTACACACACACCCAGGAAAGGGGAATGGGTGGATGAGGGTAAAGGGTAAAGGGACAGGGAGGAGTAGGAATAGAATAAATGAAGAGAGGCATACAAAAGTAAAGAAAACAATGATTTTCTTAGATGAGTAATCCATCCTGGTTAAGACGCTGCATGAGGACGTGCAACTTTTAACCTCTTCTAAGGGGTCACACACACACCACATCTGAGGGAGGAGTAGCTATCACACTAATCTGGGAGAGAAGACACACAGAACCCCCAAAGGTAGACTAAAAGCCATGGCATTTGCTCTTAACGTTCACCGAATGGGAACGTGGTAAAGAATAAAGAAATATTGTAAGAGTTACCCCCATCATACCTTATGAGGGTCAGTGTTGAGAACAAAAACCTTGGAGGTCTGAAACCAGACATCACCCGTGGGTTATGTGACCTTTGACCTGAGTGAACTGCTCTGGGTAGAAGTTGTCTCTAAGTACATTAGACACAGATCTAAAATCAGCTTATCCAGCACCAAACCTAACCTTAACTATTGAATGGGGAAATGCAAAACTAATCTTAGATCAGTGTGTAGGCCACCTCATCCTACTCTGTTTAAACTGGCTCAATACAGACATGTCTTACCTGATAGTTTGGCCTCCAGCTTGCGAATCTGATCATTCCTTCTGAGGATCTGGGAGGAGAGGTCATCCCTGGAGCTACTGCCATCAGAGGCCTGGAGGTCAACACAAACACACAGAACAGAGGGATCCTCATCAGCACAGCAACTCAGCAGGTCACACTGGAGCTTCCATAGTAATGGGTCAGCAGGTACTAGAAACATCTACGTTGTGGGTGTTGTAGAGTCTATGAAATATCACACTGAGAAGATCAACACTGACTATACCAAACATTAGGAACACATTCCTAATATTGAGTTGTCCCCCCCCCCCCCCCTTTTGCCCTCAAAACAGACTAATTTCGTCAGGGCATGGACTCTACAAGGTGTCGAAAGTGTTCCACAGGCATGCTGGCCCTTGTTGACTCCAATGCTTCGCACAGTTGGCTGGATGTCCTTTGCGAGATGGACTATTCTTGATCCACACGGGAAACTGTTGAGCGTGAAAAACCCAGCAGCATTGCAGTTCAACACAAACTGGTGTGCCTGTGTGTTATGTGTGTCATGTGTGGTCAAGTGAACAGAGCATTGCAGAGCAGACACCCGAGCATGGCTTCAGGTTACACAGGTTTGCGCCTACAATTTTAGAATTCATGTCATCATTTACAAAAGAGCGGTCGTATCGTACTCGTATATTTACACTACACCGTGGCATCCACTGGCTTCTGGATGCCAATCTCCAGACACACCCAACCATATAACAATAAGCTAGCTGACTCACAGACCCAACTCATAATCCAAAAGACAATGTCATCAAAAAATAGGCAGGGCTACTCGTTAATAAAGGACAATTACACCAAACTTAGAAATGCAGCAAATGACTTTACTGCTCTTTCCCTGGCTCTGCATAATGTAAGTCTTGTACATTAGGCCTACAATTTTGCATAAAGCCATTATTAGATATTGATCTCATAAAATGTAGGGCTATTGACATCACGGTACAGGGGATATCTGATATGCTCCATGTATATGGTAGTGACTTACAGCATCATGACAGTCCCAGGGGCTCCATTACATAGGAGAGAGCCACTGAAATGCTTTTACCAGGCCACAGAGAGAAACACTAATGGAGGGCCTGGGCCATTACTGTCTGGGAGGGGCCTCAGAATATCTCTAAACACGGAGAAAACTGTAATATAATAATACAATAGCCTATGTTGAATTGAAAGCYTGTACAGGATAAAAAATTATCATTGTTTGCATTTCATAAGTGCAAAGTTAAAGCCTAATAAAATTAGAGGCCAAAAGTAATAATTTAAAAGAAACCTCCCTTCTCTTCCATGATGCCTCCTTTATAGAATAGCTCTGGAAAACTTCTTAAGCGAACAGAATCGTGTGTGATTGTGTTTCGTGTCATGTGACCAACTACTCTTGGTGGGTTCAAAAGATGACTGGCATGGACAGAGTGACAGTGAGGTAACAAAACTGGTACTTACAAAATCATCCCCCGAGTCTGCCCCCACTGACGTAATGGACTCTTTGCTGTAGGAGCGAAGCATGCGGACTCCGGTCCGGGGGGCTGTGGCTGCCTCCTCAGCAATCTTCTTTTTCAGTTTGGCAAACATCTCCACCTTGCCTTAGTGTTTCTTCACCCAAGTGTACTGCCTGCTACTCTCCCCAAAAACTCCACAATGCAAGTCCTCTGTCACACAGGCTGTGGTTCTTCAAGGTCCCTTGTTTTGGTCACAGAACAGCTGTATTCCAGTGTAGCCTCCTCTCACAGGCAAGGGAACTGTCATTGTCATTCCTCCTTCAATCTGAAACAGACAACAGAGAGAGTGTCACAGTAATCAGCATGAAGACTATTACTATTAGAGATGTGGAATGAGGATATAATGAGTGATGCATGTTTCCTGGTAGTTGGAAAAACTTGGTTGCAGATAGTCCTTTTGTGCCGCCCTTATGATTTGACATGTCACCAGATCAGTTGACAGATACGTGACTGCAGGTTTAACTAGTAAGTTTGCTAAAAGAGACATCTAAAAGAGGCTAATGATATTTTAGCTGGATGATAAGATGAGAGACGATGTAGCTAGCTTCTCACAGTGTTGGCAATGGCTGCTCGCTACAAATTAGCTACGGTTAGCAGTTTGCCAACTAGATAGCTAGCTGAATAGTTCATTATAATTCTGTAAATATTTCAACATTTCGAGATTTAAGAAATCCGTCAGTCCCAGTTTAGTTAACTGTTCACGACTTGATCATGAAAAGACAGATGGTTTCAACAATGAAGATGGCTAGCTAGTATAGCTGACGCTGTTATGGTTAGTGTTATCCTCTAGCTAACAGTAGCTAGCTAATCAATGGAATCTCTTACCGTATGAACTTCGAGAAAGTAAAACAATCCAAGTGAAGTCCATTGTGTTAAACGTATTCTCTGCAACGAATATAAACTCTACCGTTTCCCAATGTAATAACAATACAAATATACTGCTTTACGACAAATGTCTTTCTATGTCTGGACTGTATTTTACTAGGCTAGCTCGCTAACATCAATACGTAAACTGCTACTACACTCACTGTGCTGACGTTTCATATGGGTCCATGTTCATTTGACATATCCGATGAGAGAGAGAGCTGTCTCTTATACACATCTAGATGTGTATAAGAGACAGGTACTGGAGTGTGGGCCGGAGACGGAGAAAGTAAATCCTACCTGCCAGCCCCCTTTCTCTTATTTAGACTGCATCTAAAAGCGAGGTGTGAAAAATATTCACTCTACTTCATGTCAGTCAACTAAAACAGGGCGATGGACACTGGGGGGATTACACCTGTGTGTGCATAAAATGGCACAGACAGATATGGCAGCTCTGCTCCTAGCTCCTAAGCAACTTTGCAGGTTTTTTGTTGTTGTGTGTGTTATTACTTACATTATTTCCCCAGAATGTTTTTTGTGTTATTACATTCAGCCTGGAATTTTTGTTGGTATATCAGAGTGGCGGTAACTCACCAGCATTACGACCAGTAATACGACTTTCCCGAATGATATCCTTTGTTCGTACCCCCCAGGGCAATTGAACTTATTCCAGAGGCTGCTCCAAAACCGCCAGTGGAGAAGAGGTATTCGGAGTGGACTTATAGTACGGTAGAACTTCTACCATCACATTGACTGTTGTACTCGCTCTGATCAACTTTTCGAAATGCCTACAAGGCCCTCCCCCGCCCTCCATTTGGCAAATCTTATCACAAATCCATTTTGCTCCTCCCTTCCTATAGGTATAAACTCAAACAAGAAGTATCCGTGCTAAGGTCTATTCAACGCTGGTCTGACCAATCGGAATCCATGCTTCAAGATTGTTTTGATCACGCAGACTGGGATATGTTCCGGGAATAACATTGACGAATAACATTGACCAATAAACGGATACGGTGACTGAGTTTATCCAGAAGTGTATAGGAGATGTTGTACCCATTGTGACTATTAAAACCTACCTAAACCAGAAACCGTGGATAGATGGCAGCATTCGCGCAAAACTGAAAACGCGAACCTCCGCATTTACCAATGACAAGGTGACTGGGAATATAGCCAAATGCAAACAGTGTAGTTAATCCCTCCGTAAGGCAATCAAACAGGCAAAACGTCAGTACAGAGACAAAGTTGAGTTACAATTCAACGGCTCAGACACGAGTATGTGGCAGGGTCTACAGACAATCAAGGACAGCAAAGGGAAAACCAGCCACATCGCGTACACCAACGTCTTGCTTCCATCTTGCTAAACACCTTCTTCGCCCGCTTTGAGGATAACACAGTGCCACCGACGTGGCCCACTACCAAGGACTGTGGGCTCTCCTTCTCCGTGACCGACGTGAGTAAGACATTTAAAAGTGTTAACCCTGGCAAGGTTGCCGGCCCAGACGGCATCCCTAGCCGCATCCTCAGAGCATGCCCAGACCAGCTGGCTGGAGTGTTTACGGACATATTCAAGCTTTCCCTATCCCAGTCTGCTATCCCCACTTGCTTCAAGATGTCCACCATTGTTCCTGTATCCAAGAAAGCAAAGGTAACTGAACTAAATGACTATCGTCCAGTAGTACTCACTTCTGTCATCATMAAGTGCTTTAAGAGGCTCTACCTTACCTGACACCCTAAACCCTCTTCAATCTGCTTACCACCCCAATAGATCCACAGACGATGCAATTGCAATCACACTGCAAACTGCACTGTTCCATCTTGAAAAGAGGAATCAATATGTAAGAATGCTGTTCATTGTTCATTGACTATAGCTCAGCAGTACCCTCCAAGCTCATCATTAAGCTTGGTGGCCCTGGGTGTGAACCCTGCCATGTGCAACTGGGTCCTGGACTTCCTGATGGGCCTCCCACCAGGTGGTGAAGGTAGGAAACAACACCTCCACTTCGCTGATCCTCAACACAGGGCCCCCACAAGGGTGCGTGCTCAGCCCCCTCCTGTACTCCCTGTTCACCCATGACTGAGTGGCCACACATGCCTCCAACTCAATCATCAAGTTCGCAGATGACACAACAGTAGTAGGCCTGATTACCAACAATGACGAGACAGCCTACAGGGAGGAGGAGAGGGAGAGTGGTGCCAGAAAATAACCTCTCACTCAACATCAACTAAACAAAGTGGCTGATTGTGGACTTCTGGAAACAGCAGAGGGAGCACACCCCTATCCACATCAACGGGACCGCAGAGGAAAAGGTAGAAAGCTTCAAGTTCCTCGGCGTACACATCACTGACAATCTGAAATGGTCCACCCACACAGACAGTGTGGTGAAGAAGGCGCAACAGTGCCTCTTCAAACTCAGGAGGTTGAATAAATTTGGCTTGGCCCCTAAAACCCTCACAAACTTTTACAGATGCACAATTGAGAGCATCCTTTTGGGCTGTATCACTTTATGGTACGACAAATTCACCGCCCGCAACCGCAGGGCTCTCCAGAAGGTGGTGCGCTCTGCCCAATGCATCACCGGGGACAAACTACCTGCCCTCCAGGACACCTACAGCACTGTCACAGGAAGGCCAAAAAAATCATCAAGGACAACAACCACCCGAGCCACGGCCTGTTCACCCCGCTATCATCCAGAAGGCGAGGTCAGTACAGGTGCATCAAAGCTGGGACCGAGAGACTGAAAAACATCTTCTATCTCAAGGCCATCGGACTGTTAAATAGCTATCACTAGCCGGCTTCCACCCGGTTATGCAACCATGCACCTTAGAGGCTGCTGCCCTATATCCATAGACTTGGAATTACTGGCCACTTTAATAACGGAACACTAGTCGCTTTAATAATGTTTAAATAATATTTACATACTGCTTACTCATCTCATATGTATATACTGTATTCTATTCTACTGTATTTTAGTCTATGCCACTCCGACATTGCTGGATCTAATATTTATATATTCTTAATTCCATTTGTGTGTGTTGTTGTGAATTGTTTTAGATACTACTGCACTGTTAGATACAACTGCTCTGTTGGAGCTAGGAACACAAGCATTTTGCTACACCTGTAATAACATCTGCTAAATATGTGTATGTGACCAATACATTTTGATTTGATGTGAAAATGACATTTCACTGTGAACATAAGATCCATTGATAGTATTTCCACATATTTCATGATTTACAGTAATAGCATCATCCCTCATTTTGATAGCCTACGAGCTCACAAGCTCATTCTGTATCACAGACAGTTCCCACAAATAACCACAGCTAGGCTTACTGCTGAATCAGGTTATCTACAGACATATGAACTGTTGTGGAAATTCTTACACAGGGACACTCGAAGTCAATCTTAAATMAATCATTGTTTTTATCAGCTCGCTGGAGAGGTTCCAACAGACTTGATACACCATAGTGAACGTTTGTCAGGAGCTCTAACGGGGCAGTCCTGTTAGTTCCTTTATATACATAGTTGCATGATTTAGCTTATTCATAATTAATGAATCATTAACGTTTACTTCATTCATGTGACTGACCAATACTGGGTCATGCATGTGACAGACTAATACCTCACAAGGCTTCTTCTCTCTAAGCTGAGACCTTGAAACTGAGATATCCCTTTCTCTAAACAAGGGTCTGGGCGTACTGCCAAATTGCAGACACTAACAGTGAGGATTCTTTCAATCAGTCACTTGCATGAACACAGAAATTGGTTTGTAGAAAAGCACAAACACAGAAATGGATAAATAGAAAAGCACCAACATACAATTTTCCATCACAGAACCTATCTATATGTTTTAGATCAGTGATGTTCATTATAATAATTTCTCACCTCAATCATCAGGCTTATAGCTTTATTATAAGACTACATAAGATAACTAAGTCAAGTGCATGAGTAAATTCTCATTTAAACATATTTCTAATTTGAGTGCTTTATACTGTATATATATCTACACGATACATGAAATTCAATAAATATACATTACAAAAATAAAAACTAACATCTGACAAATAACATCTTCTACAGTATATTCCTAATAGGCTGCAAAAAGACCGAAGTCAAACTGAAACGGTGACCTCTCCCTGTAAAGTGGCTAAAATAAGTGTTCCTGTTTCACTTCACGTGTTCTTATTGTAATCTACCATGATTCATTAAATCTAACATGTGTTTGATAAAAACATTAAATATTGACACTGCTATCACCTAAAACATTTGAAACAGAGTAGTGGCATTACTTGATAGAGTACTTCTGTGTGAACACACGTGTTGGCACACAGAGCTACAGCAGACACAAAAACACACAGTGCTGTATATAAGTTACGTACAGTAGCCTACAGTAAAATACAGTGGAGGCTACTGATGGGAGGACGGCTCATAAGAATAGCTGGAATGGAGTCAATGGAATGGTATCAAACATGTGGTTTCCATGTGGTTGATACCATTCCATTGGCTCCATTCCAGCCATTCTTATGAACCGTCCTTCCCTCAGCAGCCTCCACTGGTAAAATATGAATGACATAATCAGTAGTGTCACTTCAACGGGAGTTGTTGTCGCTCCACTGCATGTGATGCATTACAAATGTGGTGCTTGATAACAGTGCGGCCAAAGATGATGATAGTTAGTGCAGTGTTTACAGGAAATATGGTGTCGTTGTTCTGGGTGGAATTACTCTCTCCGAGTCGGGCACCGCCCGGAACAGTTTGGGCTCCCTTGTATTGGCGTCTTTGAAGACCATGATGGAGGCAATGTTGCCACAGCGATAGCAGTAGTTAGGAGCTGACCAGACCGTGACCAGCTTCTCATCAAACATGAACTTGTAACCTTCGTGGACTAGTTGATGTGCCCGACAGATCAACGTCAAGTTGTTGATGTGAACAAACTGCACATCGAGGGATATATAAACAAAAAAAGAAAGAGAGTGAGATGAATGTGAAAAATAAAACATGACTATTACCCATTTCATATACAGTGGGGAGAACAAGTATTTGATACACTGCCGATTTTGCAAGTTTTCCTACTTACAAAGCATGTAGAGGTCTGTCATTTTTATCATAGGTACACTTCAACTGTGAGAGACGGAATCTAAAACAAAAATCCAGAAAATCACATTGTATGATTTTTAAGTAAATAATTTGCATTTTATTGCATGACATAAGTATTTGATACATCAGAAAAAAGCAGAACTTAATATTTGGTACAGAAACCTTTGTGTGCAATTACAGAGATCATACGTTTCCTGTAGTTCTTGACCAGGTTTGCACACACTGCAGCAGGGATTTTTGCCCACTCCTCCATACAGACCTTCTCCAGATCCTTCAGGTTTCGGGGCTGTCGCTGGGCAATACGGACTTTCAGCTCCCTCCAAAGATTTTCTATTGGGTTCAGGTCTGGAGACTGGCTAGGCCACTCCAGGACCTTGAGATGCTTCTTACGGAGCCACTCCTTAGTTGCCCTGGCTGTGTGTTTCGGGTCGTTGTCATGCTGGAAGAACCAGCCACGACCCATCTTCAATGCTCTTACTGAGGAAGGAGGTTGTTGGCCAAGATCTCGCGATACATGGCCCCATCCATCCTCCCCTCAATACGGTGCAGTCGTCCTGTCCCCTTTGCAGAAAAGCATCCCCAAAGAATGATGTTTCCACCTCCATGCTTCACGGTTGGGATGGTTTCTTGGGTTGTACTCATCCTTCTTCTTCCTCCAAACACGGCGAGTGGAGTTTAGACCAAAAAGCTCTATTTTTGTCTCATCAGACCACATGACCTTCTCCCATTCCTCCTCTGGATCATCCAGATGGTCATTGGCAAACTTCAGACGGGCCTGGACATGCGCTTGCTTGAGCAAGGGGATCTTTCGTGCGCTGCAGGATTTTAATCCATGACGGCATGGTGTGTTACTAATGGTTTTCTTTGAGACTGTGGTCCCAGCTCTCTTCAGGTTATTGACCAGGTCCTGCCGTGTAGTTCTGGGCTGATCCCTCACCTTCCTCATGATCATTGATGCCCCACGAGGTGAGATCTTGCATGGAGCCCCAGACCGAGGGTGATTGACCGTCATCTTGAACTCTTCCATTTTCTAATAATTGCGCCAACAGTTGTTGCCTTCTCACCAAGCTGCTTGCCTATTGTCCTGTAGCCCATCCCAGCCTTGTGCAGGTCTACAA
The DNA here is from genome assembly GCF_002910315.2 of Salvelinus sp. IW2-2015. Classification (NCBI taxonomy): domain Eukaryota; kingdom Metazoa; phylum Chordata; class Actinopteri; order Salmoniformes; family Salmonidae; genus Salvelinus; species Salvelinus sp. IW2-2015. The sequence goes on from NC_036855.1 coordinate 16,444,870, forward strand.
TTGTATCCCTGATGTCCTTACACAGCTCTCTGGTCTTGGCCATTGTGGAGAGGTTGGAGTCTGTTTGATTGAGTGTGTGGACAGGTGTCTTTTATACAGGTAACGAGTTCAAACAGGTGCAGTTAATACAGGTAATGAGTGAAGAACAGGAGGGCTTCTTAAAGAAAAACTACAGGTCTGTGAGAGCCGGAATTCTTACTGGTTGGTAGGTGATCAAATACTTATGTCATGCAATAAATTGCAAATTAATTACTTAAAAATCATACAATGTGATTTTCTGGATTTTTGTTTTAGATTCCGTCTCTTACAGTTGAAGTGTACCTATGATAAAAATTACAGACCTCTACATGCTTTGTAAGTAGGAAAACCTGCAAAATCGGCAGTGTATCAAATACTTGTTCTCCCCACTGTATATTGCTGTGTGAAATTGACAATGTATGTACTGCAGTGTGCATCTCTAATCAGTGGTGAACAAGACTAATCTTACCTCATTGGTGACCTTTGCACCAAACAGCCACCCAGCTCCCCTGGGGCTGATGGCCCAGGTGTCGACGTCCTCGGGGTCTGACCAGACAAGGTCACAGAATGCTCCCTTGTGGGGGATCTCCTGGTTCCGCTCAATGGTTCTGATTTGGTCCAGGGTCTTTATGTCTGGGGAGAGGCCCCCATGAACACACAGAATCTGCTCATCCATCAGCTGGCACAAGAAAACAACCAAAGTACAGCATTAGAATAACTGTGATAGTAGAAAATATCTTAAGGCTCATGTGTAATCATCTCCATGTTGGCTTGATATGCTAAAATTGTGACATGGGGGATTTGACTGCAGGAAATCAGAAATACAAAGCAATAGAGTTGTACTCACCGCTGCAACTGTTAACATATCAAACACTTTGGTACAGTAGCGCCAGGCATTGGCATTTCCATATTTGGTTTGGCATTCATCTGAAAGGAAAAATAGACCGGGGACATCCCATTTACAACCAGTGCACCTGGAGTCAATGGTTTGGATTGAACGATAACTACTAATGTAGCCTATTATTGCAACATTTGGTTGGGCTGGATATGGTGAAGTAATGAAAATCTCACCATAAAAGCCATATACTTGGGTTATTTGTCTGCTTTCGTGGTTTCCTCTTAAAAGCGTGATGCGGTCAGGCCATTTGGCTTTTAACACCAGCAGGTATGTGAATGTCTCCAAGCTGTAATATCCCCGGTCAACAAAGTCACCCTGTAGAGACACAGACACCAAATCATGATGGGGTGATTCTTGATGGACGTTGTAAACATGAAAAAACAATAACAGTCAAATCAATTAAGATAAATGGGAGTGGACAAGAGGAGAATAGTTGAGTTTTAACCAACCATGAAAATATAGTTTGTGTCTGGGACCTGTCCTCCGGTTCTGAAGAGTTCACACAGATCATAAAACTGAAAGAAGAAGAAACAACCAAGTTGACTTCATAACTACTGAGAATAAATGTAAAATCCATCAGCTTCAAACACAAATATCTAGCAATGTTGCTGTAAAGCTGTGATGGTCAATAAAGTAGCCTACCTGTCCATGTATATCTCCACACACAGTCACAGGGGTGGACACAGGCTGGACATTGGATTCCTCCAGCAATAGGTCACATACATAATCACATAACCTCTGAGGAAAAACCCACACTTGGTAAGAATAAGAAGCATAATGTAACAGTTTCAGAGACTTCAATGTGATGTGTCATGCAATCGTTTAATGAATGAATGGCATAGTAGAGAAATTCACAAGTGACAACTAAGCTACTGTAAATGACACTCTCATACCAATCATTTCGTCAAGCATGATGATGGCATCCGTTGAATTATAATTCTAGGCTATGGCATCACAGTCTGTGATTTCAGGTCAGGATGCTTCGATATGATTAGAAGTGATACTGATTTGGCTGTTGCTCATATCTGATAAGTAGGCTTCTATGCGTGCTGCTCATCAGGGTTATTTTTAGAGGTGATTGCCATTGCTAAGGCATTGATTCTCACCTTGAGGTCGTTTTCAGGTAAATATTTACACTGCTTGGCAATCTCCGCGTATTTACCCAGGTCCAGTGGCGCCATTGTTTCAGCTGTTCGCTAATGTTTCTACTACTATGCATGTTCGGTTCCGTCAGTCAGATTTACTGAACAGTTTGCGTTGTGCTGCCATCTGCTGTGTAGGATACGCACATGCATACTATAGGCCTTAGAATTTGGTTTTATATCCTCCGGACCCGGACAGTGCATATTGTGAGCTCTTTAAGTCTTGTTAAATCATAGTCAAATGAGTAATTATTGGATGTAACAGTTCTGTAGCTCTTGGCTTCATAACTAGCCTCTGGTATCATGTTGTGCAGCTCATGTCACTCCTGATCAATGTAAATACTGCTGACAACAAGTGTTAAGGCCTGTAGCCGCATAGCGGCGCTCGCACACAGTAGAAACAATGAGCGATTAGGCTACTGAGCGCACATATCCTGCCTAGGCCTAATAAATATCACAATCATATTTGTTTCATCTAACCCTCACAATAGCCTACTACCACTATATTTTACATGAATGGATTACCAATTGGGGTCATGTTGACCCCAATAACAAATGATTGAGAAAAGCAACTATATAAACGTAACTATTATCAAAACATTGTTAGAAATGTAAATAATGTTATCTGAAAAAGTATATATTCAAAACAGACTATTATTTAAGCAAAATTACAGCAATTTGCATATTCTGTCAAATGAACATATAAATGTTTCCCTTATATAATGTGCAGCTTTTTTCCAAAGTACAATACAGATTAGTACTAAAACGCTGATTTGCCATCATTTGATTTATAAGTAAATATTAATTTTGTCATATTTATGTGGTAAAAATGACTTCCATTTAAAGGCGAAGTACACCAAAATGTGAAATATACTTAATTTTATTGACAAAAAGTGATTCATCCATTTATCCTGAGAGCCAATGACAAAAAAATATATGTCTACGCTTTCATTATTTACTTACCCCACAGCCAGCATTAGCATCACTGGAAGTGAAACAATGTGGTAGGGCCTATGGCAGGATGCTTCAAAAAGCATGCACAAATCGTCAAAGTCACTTCAAACCACATGGTATAGCAACCAAAATATCACAAGTTGCACATATTGAATATATTGGACAATATTGAATGAGCCAGCACTGCTAATACACACCAATACAGCACTATGTACACATTCAGAGGGTAGCTGGTTTCTGTATTACAGTTCTACCTAGTATTCATACCACGGACAGACTTTTATGAGCTGTTTTGACTGTAACTAAGCATATATCTAAGGTAATTTTTGATTTTGTACACGTTCATACATAGTTATAACCATAGGCAAGTACATTTGGTTCTCCATATCTGCAGGTGATCTGTCTATCAGGCCAAGATCACTCCAACAGGTCCCCCTCCACCCTCTGAGGATATGTATAATTTAATATTATGTCTCCAGAGAAACCAGAAGGCACAAAAATAAGGTTGTTTTTGGTTTTGTACACAGCTATACGATGTTGTATAGAAAAGTACAATCTCAGGCAAGTACATGGAGACCTATATCTCTACAGATTATCTGTCTATCTGGTCAAAATAACTGATACAGGTCCCCCTCCACCCTCTGGTGGTATGGATAACTTGTTATTATGTCTCCAAAGAAACCTAAATTCAAATAAAGGTCATATCTATCAAATTACTATAGGCAGAATTAGTGTTTTGGGCTGGGGTCAAAATTTCCCCAGCGGATTAGATTTTTTTAAAGTACAGAAACATTAAATAATGATTTTGATCAAGTTGGTTGACAAAGTCATGAAAAATCTGAAGAATAAAAAAAAACACATTTGGGTTATGATTAAAAAAAAGACCCTAGTCAGTAGTATGAGGGTTAAATGTACCTTTTTTGGCCTACACTCACTTTCTATACATGTTGTTGCTTATATGTGGAAATCGTTAAAGAGGGGCCTATGTTATTTATTGAGTAGCCTAGCCTAGGCCGAATGTCCCAGAATCGAATTGATGTCGGCTCGCAGCCTAGGAACATAAAGTTATGTAATCTTAGAATGTAATATTATTATTTGTTTGAGTGTATCCCATTATGTTATCTTTGGGCTAATGAGGAAAAGTAAAACAGACTTCTCATTGCACTCAATGTGCACTCGCTCAGATTAGGCTACGCATTGAACCAATCAAATGCCTTTACGAAAGGAAAACAAACGCACCTTAACGTACCACGAGACCTCCCATCAATGTCCTCATTGGCTGAAGAGTGTAACAATTTAGAGCGTTTCATTGCGCTGTGCTAGACTGAACGGAAAGTGAAGCCAAGAAACTGCGGGTAGTTCGGTTCACAATCACTGAGAACAGCCGCTGAGGACGTCAATGGTGGAGTGGAGTACGCGAGCTAGTCCATTCAGGGAAAGGTCTGAGACAGACCCTTACTAGGTAGGGCTTTACATGGAGAGCTGAAATTTAATATGAGGTTAACGACCTTAATGATGTACATATCCCCGGCTTTGCTATTTATTTTGTATATTGGATTTTCTGATGCTGCACCTCGCGTCAACTCCTACGATGCTTCGCCTATCTCCAGGAAGCCTCGCTCAGCCTCCGAGAGCTTGGAACCGCTCTACACCACCTTGCCTAATCGTTTACCTGAGGGCAGGTTTGTGCTCCGCCAACTAACTGGGCTCACGCCGTCCCCTACTATTGGTTTCACCGGAGTGGCCAGCAAAACGATACTGGTCTCCACGACTCCTGTCTCGCCAACTGCAACCACCATTCAGCCACCAACAACTGACCCTACAACCCCAAGGCCAAGCACAGAAATGCTTTTCAACACTAGGAAAAAAAATACGTTTTTGAGCTCCAGAACATCCAATTCAAGCAAAATATCTACTGATGGGCAAGCATCAGTTTTTCCTCCAGAAAAAACGAACATGGTCTCCATGGTTTCTCGGCGGACGACTAATGATGCATGGTCTTCAGATAACATCGATGCATCGATTTCCTCCTCCGAGAATGGTCAAGGTGAGTAGCCTATGTTTGCTCTTGGGTGTGATTCTAAAATATATAATGTTCGAAGAAGCATGCAATTGTCATTTTATCTTGTGTATTGTACAGAATATCCTTAGACTGCCACACCTGGTTACACGTAATTATAAATAGACGGATATATGAACGGATTGAGTCACTGGACTTTAATTAATCACCTCACACATTCACCTAGGTTTGCAGAAATTGCCCTTTTGATGCAGAAACTCAATTCATATGTGGCCAAAGGCACAGTCAAAACAATGTCGGTATTATGGCTTTTGACGCAGAGCACAGGCGGGCTAAGAAACTGACAGCTTGTAGAAACAATAGATCACGGACCTCAAACCATGGACGGCAGTCTCCTTGTAAAATGATCAAATAACCGAATGATCCATATTAATTACAACATACCGGTTCAATATTTACCAATTGAGCACGTTTTGCGCTCACAGAGATGGGGCCCTTATTCTGAGGTAGGTTATGTGACAAGTGTGTCAGATATTATGGTGATTGAATCGGGGGGGGGCGGCATTTAAGCCATGTTTTTAGTTATTCATTCCCAGACTTCTCCATGTCCGCATAAAACCATGAGATTGTATTTTTCATACAAGCAGACAATAACATATGTCTTTTGGATAGTGGTTTGATCCCTTTGTGTCTATTCAACATCCTTAGACCACGGAAGACGGATAGGGGAATGTGCTACTCCGCATCCAATCAAAATGACCAGACCAAGACATGAATGAGCCAGCACTGCTATATGCTCAGCGGCTTGTCTCTCACCTCCGCTGCTCCGCTATTCGTATGCATCGCAGATGATTAACGTTCCGACAGAGCCTCTGTGGAGGTTGGGGTGGGCAACACTTGTTTAACAGCTATTTGTCACTGTATAAAATGGTCTCCCAGGTGAGTATCAGGGGGCTATGAAATTATACCAGTCCGATTTGGGGGTAGTTAGCTAGTCAGCGATTCTACAACCTTGTCGAGGCTCCGTTGTTCTCGGGTAAAGGTCACTCTGATAACAATATCAACAACCTGGGTTAATGCCTCACCTCACTGACACAAATTCTCTGCTTGATGTAACACATTTCTGGTGTGTTAGTGTGTTGACATGTACAGGCTTTCTTTTTACTCCTCCAAATCATTCAATGCAAATCATGGTGATAAACTATCACACTCTATGCTTCCCGCATTTCCCGGAGTTTAAAGCACAGTAGCATACAGTTGGAGAGGTGGTACCACCCTCCCATGTTTTTTGTTAGTAGCATAAACACTCTCATAGGAGGGTGTGTAACTTCAGACAGAGGTCATTTTACAGCAGCAGGTTGTTTTGAATCATCTCTGTCACATGTGTCCATCTGCATACTTGAACCATGCCGCCACACTGCTTCACTTTGCTGGAACTAATTACTATGAGGAAGATGGACATTTCCTCATCTCCTTTTTTCGCTGTGCTTACATTTCCCCTCAAACCAATTTTCTGCCGCTTTGAAATGTAACACAAACAGACATCAGTCATGTGCACATTTCCTCTGCACACACATTGCATGGGTTTTTGATCCTCCATTCTTATAGTATGTGGTTTGCACCTGTACTTATTATTGCATAATTTGGTTCCAAGGTTAACCTCTCTTCCTCCGTGCTTTGTCCCCAGATAGGAAGTAACAAGTAACTTGCTGTGATGGATCCTACAGTAGCTCAGTGCTATTTATTTGTGTGTAACATGGTTATAATTGTGTGTGTGTGTGTGTGTGTGTGTGTGTGTGTGTGTGTGTGTGTGAGAGAGAGATAGGGAGCTGCACGGCCCAAGATCTCAGAGTCTGGGGTGTGATCTTGGCTGACAGTTGTGCAGGGAAGATGACTTCAGTGAACAAATGGAAAGCTGACAGTGCTCTCCATGCTTGCATAACCGTGCCCTTTCCCTATTACATAAAGCTGGAACAGTGGCCAGAGATGGAGAGGGCTAATCTGAGGAGGAGGCGACTGTTTCAGAAAATGACATTAAGTCCTCTCGAATGGCCAAGCTGATGTCTGAGAAGATGGCACAACAATAGAGTACAGTGTTCTGAAAGTTTGAAGGTGTTTACAGACGTTCCGCGGTAAACTGCGATTGAACCGCGAGAAAATCCGCCTACCGTGTGTAGAGACCAGCGGTCCCGGTTTTTGTCAGCTCGATTTGACATTGCAACATTGTTTGATTGGTTGTCAAGATGAACTCTGCTCATTGGTCAACCATGCGCGGCGGCCGCTCAAGACTTCAGCTAATTTAATCTTTTGGTGCTTCGAGCCAGTGGCACCACCAAACATGCCGCTTGTAAAACCGTACCCTGTTGGATCATAGGACACACTTCTATTTCAAACCCATCATTCTCAGTTTCAATCTCCTACATGGACCTTGCAAGGACAAGCAACCTAGTCAACACACTATCAATGTCCAACTGTTCATTTTCTCTAGTCATGTGTATAATATGACACATATTCAACAATTAACATAATTTCCACAATCCTCTGTTTTGTTCTCAGCTTTCAACGTACAGTATTGTATAATGGTTTACAGTATGCAGCAGCCCTGCCTGCTTCCCACATAATTCCTGGAAATTAGGCTGTGTGAATAACAGCAACCTGTCTCCTCTCCTGTAAGAACAGCCCACATGTGTTCAACACCACACCAATGGCAGCCTGGTATTTCCTCTGCATGTCATGACTGTTGTGTCTCCCAGAAAAAAACAGAGTAATCTCATACTCCAACAGCAGCAGTCTGTATCCTACCTCATCCTCCTCCTTCCCCTCCATCTCTCTCTCAGAAACAGACGGGAGAGAAACACTCAGACTCCATGCTCATCATGCCTGAGCTCAAATAAATAATACATGCCCACTCAGCAGAGTCTACACGGTCATGCAGATATCTGGCACCTCTCATTGTGTGTGTGTATTTACAGAATATCCAAGTGGTGGTGTATTATAACAGTCTCCCCCTCTTTCTTGCTGTCTGTCCCTGCAGAGTCTCTGTGTAACTGCAGCAGTGAGGGGGCTCTAGATGTGGATGACTGTGACAAGAAGACAGGTCAGTGTGTCTGCATGTCAGGGTACACTGGGCTGCTGTGTGAGGACTGTGAGGAAGGACACTTCACCAATGGCACCACCGGCTGCATACCCTGTGGCTGTGACTCCTACGGAGCTGTCAACCACCTCTGTGACAGGTAAGAGCTCTCGCTTCCCATGGGCACTAATGGCGCTGGGAATGAAACACTAGACACCTATTTTTATTTTACTCGGCAAGTCAGTTAAGAACAAATTCTTATTTACAATGACGGCCTACCAAAAGGCCTCCTGCGGGTACGGGGGCCTGGGATTAAAAATAAATACAATATAAATATTGCACAAAACACACAACAAGAGACAACACTACATAAAGAGAGACCCAAGACAACAACATAGCAAGGCAGCAACACAACATGACAACAACATGGGAGCAGCACAACATGGTACAAACATTTATTTGGCACAGACAACAGCACAAAGGGCAAGAAGGTAGAGACAACAATACATCATACTCAGCAGCCACACATGTCAATAGGAGTGTCCATGATTGAGTCTTTGAATGAAGAGATTGAGATAAAACTGTCCAGTTTGAGTGTTTGTTGCAGCTCGTTCCAGTCGCTAGCTGCAGCGAATTGAAAAGACGAGTGACCCAGAGATGTTTGTGCTTTGGGGACCTTTAACAGAATGTGACTGGCAGAACGGGTGTTGTATGTGGAGGATGAGGGCTGCGGTAGATATCTCAGATAGGGGMGAGTGAGGCCTAAGGGTTTTATAAATAAGCGCCAGCTATACAGAGATGACCAGTTTACAGAGGACTATAGAGTGCAGTGATGTGTCCTATAAAGGAGCATTGGTGGCAAATCTGATGGTCGAATGGTGAAGAACATCTAGCCGCTCGAGAGCACCCTTACCTGCCGATCTATAAATTATGTCTCCGTAATCTAGCATGGTCATCTGAATCAGGGTTAGTTTGGCAGCTGGGGTGAAGGAGGAGCGATTACGATAGAGGAAACCAAGTCTAGATGTAACTTTAGCCTGCAGCTTTGATATGTGCTGAGAGAAGGACAGTGCACCGTCTCGCCATACTCCCAAGTACTTGTATGAGGTGATTACTTCAAGCTCTAAACTCGCAGAGGTAGTAATCACACCTGTGGAAAGAGGGGCATTCTTCTTACCAAACTAGATGACCTTTGTTTTGGAGGTGTTCAGAACAAAGTTAAGGGTAGAGAACTTGTTGGACACTAAGAAATCTTTGTTGTAGAGCATTTGACACAACATCCAGGGAGGGGCCAGCTGAGTATAAGACTGTATCATCTGCATATAAATGGATGAGAGAGCTTCCTACTACCTGCACTATGTTATTGATGTAAATTAAGAAGAGCGTGGAGCCTAGGATCGAGCCTTGGGTACTCCCTTGGTGACAGGCAGTGGCTGAGACAGCAGATTTTCAGATTTTCTACACTGCACTTGTTGAGAGAGGTAGTTAGCGGACCAGGCCAAAGACCTCTGAGACACCAATACTCCATAGCCGGCCCACAAGAATGGAATGGTCTACTGTATCAAAAAAGCAGCACAATATTGCTTAGAATCAAGGGCAATGTTGACATCATTGAGGACCTTTAAGGTTGCAGTGACACATCCATAATCTGAGCAGAAACTAGATTACATACCTGAGAATACTATAGACATCAGGAAAGCCAGTTAGTTGATTATTGACAAGTTTTTCCATCACTTTTGATAAACAGGGCAAAATAGAAATAGGCTTATAACAATTAGGATCAGCTTCATCTCCCCCTTTACATATTGGATGAACTGTGGCTGGCTTCCAAGCAATGGGAACCTACCCAGAGAGGAGAGACAGGCTTGGCGATGATAGGGGCAGCAACCTTAAAGAAGAAAGGGTCTAAACCATCTGACCCAGGTGGTTTTTTGGGATCAAGTTTAAGGAGCTCCTTTAGCACCTTGGACTCAGTGACTGCCTGCAGGGAGAAAATTGGCAGGGGGAAAAGAGGGAGAAGCATCGGGGATACTCACATTAGAAGGGGTGGGAGATGAGGAAATGTTGGACAGGCAAGGAGACATGGCTGAGTCAAATAGGAATCCTGACTTAATGAAGTGGTGATTTAAAGAGCTCAGCCATGTGCTTCTTGTCAGTAACAACCACATCATCAACATTAAGGGACATGGGCATCTGTGAGGAGGAGGGTTTATTCTCCAGGTCTTTAACTGTTTTACAGAACTTCTTGGGGTTAGACCCACAGAGAGAGAACTGCTCCTTAAAGTAACTAACTTTGTCCTTCTGGATAGCCTGAGTGCACTTATTTCTCATTTGCCTGAACGAGAGCCAGTCATCCTGAGTATGGTTGTGCCGAGCCTTTCGCCAAATGGAATTCTTGAGGTGAAGAAACTCTGCCAGATCACGGTCGAACCAGGGGCTGAACCTGTTTTTAATTCTCATGTTCTTTATGGGGGCGTGTTTGTTAACAATACCACTGAAAATATCAAAAAAAGAAGGTCCAAGTGTCTTCAACAGAGGGGATCAAGCTGATTCTATACCACTTTATAGAGGCGACTTCATGAAGGAAGGCTTGCTCATTAAAGTCAGGGCAGGCCGTTTCACTGAGCAGCCATTACGAACACAGGCTGTAAAACAGTGATCACTAAGGTCATTACAGAAAGCACCAGACTGATACCTATCAGGATTATTTGAGGATAACATCGAGGAGAGTAGCCTTTTCCGGGAGTTTGGAGTCATACCTTGTGGGATTGGTAATAATATGAGAAAGATTACGGGAGTCCCATTGCTTTAGGACTTGGTCAGGTGGTTTAAGCATGTCCCAGTTTAGGTCACCTAGCAGGACAAATTCAGACTTCGTGTAAGGGGCCAGGAGAGAGCTTAGGGCAGGTAGGGTACAGGCCGGTGCTGATGGAGGACGATAGCACCCAGCAACAGTCAACAGAGTATTTGAAAGGATATTTCTAGCTAATAGCTACCAAGCCAGAATTAATTTACATTTTTGAGTCCATATATACTGCATCTTTGGCAAAAATTTAGGGAGATGTAGTTTAGAAGTCAAATCTGTTTGAATAACTGATTTAGCAGATGCTGTTGTGCATAAAGATACTGCTCTGAAATGTATATTTATCTTGTCACAGAGGAAGTTGTAGAGTTAGAGCTGCTCCAAATAGCTAGTGTTTATGATATACCGGATCCATCTTGTGGAGTCATTATCCTCCTGGTCTTGTTCAGCAGCCTGGCCAGCCAGGCCACCATACTCCTGGCCTTTGTAGGAAGACACAGTGGGGCTGCTATACCTCGGTTGGTTCTCATATCTTGAGCTAAACAACACACTGCCACAGATGCAGCCTTACAGTTTGTGGGAAAGAGTGTGACTTGGAGAGAGGCAGCGTGTGTAGCTTAGGAACACGGTAAAAATAGCTGTCATATTTTTAATTTTAAAGCGTTGAAAGAGATGTGTCTGGTCAGAAATCTGAGTAAACATCGTTGAAATCCGTGTGATGTTTCTAATCCTTTGTAGGAAGACACAGTGGGGCTGCTATACGTCGGTTGGTTCTCATATCTTGAGCTAAACAACACACTGCCACAGATGCAGCCTTACAGTTTGTGGGAAAGAGTGTGACTTGGAGAGAGGCAGCGTGTGTAGCTTAGGAACACGGTAAAAATAGATGTCATATTTTTAATTTTAAACCGTTGAAAGAGATGTGTCTGGTCAGAAATCTGAGTAAACATCCTTGAAATCCGTGTGATGTTTCTAATCCCTAGTGGCAGTGAATCAGCTGTCAGAATATACAGCAGGTTGGGCCTCCCGAGTGGCGCAGTGGTCTAAGGCGTCACTACAGACCCGGGTTTGATCCCAGGCTGTGTCACAATTGACTGTGACCGGGAGTCCCATAGGGTGGCGCACATTTGGCCTAGCGTCATCCGGGTTAAGGGAGGGTTTGGCAGGGGAGGCTTTACTTGGCTCATCGTGCTCTAGCGACTCCTTGTGGCTGGCCGTGCGTCTGCAGAATGACTTCGTTCGTCAGTTGAATGGTGTTTCCTCCGACACATTGGTGCTGCTGGCTTCCAGGTTAAGCGAGCGGGTGTTAAGAAGTACGGATTGGCCTGTCATGTTTCGGAGGACACATAACTCAACGCCTCTCCCGAGCCTGTTGGGGAGTTGCAGCGTTGAGACAAGATTGTAATTGGATTGCAATTGCATATCATGGAATTGGGGAGAAAGACAGTAAAATACAAAATACAGTTGAAGTCGCAAGTTTACATACACCTCAGCCTTAGTTTTTCACAATTCCTGACATTTAATCAGAGTAAAAATTCCCTGTCTTAGGTAGGTGAATTTTGGCCCGTTTCTCCTGACAGAGCTGGTGTAACTGAGTCAGGTTTGTAGGCCTCCTTGCTATCACACGCTTTTTCAGTTCTGCCCACATGTTCTATAGGATTGAGGTCAGGGCTTTGTGATGGCCACTCCAATACCTTGACTTTGTTGTCCTTAAGCCATTTTGCCACAACTTTGGAAGTATGCTTGGGGTCATTGTCCATTTGGAAGACCCATTTGCGACCAAGCTTTAACTTCCTGACTGATGTCTTGAGATGTTGCTTCAATATATCCACAGAATGTTCCTTCCTCATGAAGCCATCTATTTTTGAAGTGCACCAGTCACTCCTGCAGCAAAGCACCCCCATAACATGATGCTGCCACCCCCGTTCTTCATGTTTGGGATGGTGTTCTTCGGCCTGCAAGCATCCCACTTTTTCCTCCAAACATAACGATGGTCATTATGGCCAAACAGTTCTATTTTTGTTTCATCAGACCAAAGGATATTTCTCCAAAAAGTACGATCTTTGTCCCAGCATCTTCACAAGGTCCTTTGCTGTTGTTCTGGGATTGATTTGCACTTTTACCAAAGTATGTTCATCTCAAGGAGACAGAATGCATCTCCTTCCTCAGCGGCATGACGGCTGCGTGGTCCCATGGTGTTTATACTTGCATACTATTGTTTGTTCAGATGAACGTGGTACCTTCAGGCATTTGGAAGTTGCTCCCAAGGATGAACCAGACTTGGAGGTCTGCAATTTTTTTCTGAGGTCTTGGCTGATTTCTTTTGATTTTCCCATGATGTCAAGCAAAGAGGCACTGAGTTTGAAGGTATGCCTTGAAATACATCCACAGGTACACCTCCAATTGACTCAAATGATGTCAATTAGCCTATCAGAAGCTTCTAAAGCCATGACATAATTTTCTGGAATTTTCCAAGCTATTTAAAAGGCACAGTCAATTTAGTGTATGTACACTTTTGACCCACTGGAATTGTGATACAATGAATTCTAAGTGAAATAATCGGTCTGTAAATTTTTTGGGGAAAAATGACTTGTGTCATGCACAAAGTAGATGTCCTAACCGACTTGCCAAAACTATAGTTTGTTAACAAGAAATTTGTGGAGTGGTTGAAAAACGAGTTTTAATGACTCCAACCTAAGTGTATGTAAACTTCTGACTTCAACTGTATATATATTTCTTTAATATACAGCAGGTCGACAACCTGTAGCTTTATATTTTATTGTGCCAAAGTAAGTCTGACAAACATTCAACATATGTTGCTGTTTTATACATGAATGTAAGTATATACAGTACATAGGACTCACGTTGTAGGATTAGGGTTACAAAGGGAGGGTATATTACTAGAAACTTTCAAAGTTTACCTGTAAACTACCAGACTTTTGGTAACTTTCAAGTTTTTATTTTATCAGATGACATCTAGTGGCCTTTGAGTACCTCAAATTATCACATGTGTCTGTAATTTTCTCTGGCTCTCTGTGTGGCCTTATCACATGTAAAGTATATAAAATACTCAAATAAGATTTGAAAATAATAAATAGAATGACAAAGCTGTGAAACATTATCCTAAGTAAAAACCATCAACTTAGTGAGTACCAAATGAGGGTTTCAGCATGAAATATCCCCAACATTTTTTTAATGCACTTTTTATTTTATTTTACTATGTTAATATATTTTGGCACCAAACTGGTGGCAGTTGTGAACAGTCAATAGTTGGAAGAGTTGCCGAGTTCATTGAAGATAATTCCGTTGTTTATTAGATGCATTTTTCAATAAGGCTATTTTCTCTCGAACCATATGGTAGAAACAATATGGACACAGATATATAAAAATTTAAAAAACTATGAATAACTTTTAAAACGTTATTCAAGTATAAAATACCAAAGTTACTATAGATTAACTGTTATTTACCAAAATTACAGAAGATTCCAGTCAATTTGGTAAATTACCAGTGTCTTTACAACCCTATGTAGGATAAAAATGTCCACCTTTTGCCTCGTGGGTCTCATTTGCCACAGAAAATGAATCAATAGAGCAGGGATCATCAACTAGATTCAGCCGCGGGACGATTTCTTTTCTTGAGCAGATGGTCAGGGGGCCAGAACATAATTACAAATCATTTGTAGACTGCAAATTCACCACAAGAAGCCCAAACATATTGACTAAACATAATAATTTCAAACCATGTTAACATTTGTATAGGATCCAATATCATCCAATATCATGGGAATACTTTGGAAAATAATACTTTGGAACAGATTTCCATAATTACAAATCACTTAGAGCTGATTTGCTGGTGTTTTTTATGTTTTTTATGTCCAACAATAAAAAATAAAAATGTTTAAAAAATTGTTTTTAATTGTGCCAAAAAATAAATCACTTGCGGGGAGCTAGTTGGGGAACCCTGCAGTATAGTATAGATCAAGTGAGAAGTGGGTGAAGGGTCAACTAGGCCAGGGGGTTATTCTGAGGGCAGGGACATATGGGGCTAGCCCTGCGCTCACACAATAATACTACCACACATAATATGATCCTGCTCAGACAGTCTGAGCCAACAGTGCTAACCCAGCTAATGTAGCAGTGGTCTAACCTAGGTCTCTCCCAGCTGGTAAGCACTGTGATTTACACAGATTAGCAGGCTCCCAGACCCCCCAGTCTCACGCTTTAGGGGATTTCTCTCATATACTGATGGACCATCTAGCCTTTCTGTATTACAGTCATAGTCCTACTCATATTTAACTTTGGCAACCTATCACATTTGCTATTGGAACTTTGTCAGTGTGTCTGTGTGTTGTTCTCACTTAGGTCTATTTAATTGCATGGCCAGGAACTGAGGGCTTGGATTACATTTATAACCTACTGGTTCCAGAACACAGCATACTGACCTGATCCAGCCTGGAACCTGGGGGAGGACCAAGATGTAATAGTCTTGCAGACACCTGGATCAGAGCTGCCTGCCTGGTATTTCTTCACATTTCATCAAGGACATATGAACTGATCGGGTCTAGGATGAGCATACTTCTGATCTGTAAAGTGTCTCTAGTAGTGCCACAGTTCTCTTCATAAAGACCAAAACAGGGTCAATCAAATGAAAAGATTTGGCATGGGTCCTCAGATCCTCAAAAGGTTCTATAGCTGCACCATCGTGAGCATCCTGACTGGTTGCATCACTGCCTGGTATGGCAACTGCTCGGCCTCCGACTGCAAGGCACTACAGAGGGTAGTGCAAACGGCCCAGTACATCACTGGGGCCAAGCTTCCTGCCATCCAGGACCTCTATACCCGGCGGTGTCAGAGGAAGGCCCTAAAAATGGTCAGACTCCAGCCACCCTAGTCATAGACTGTTCTCTCTGCTACCACACGGCAAGCGGTACCGGAGCACCAAGTCTAGGTCCAAGAGGCTTCTAAACAGCGTCTACCCCCAAGCCATAAGACTCCTGAACATCTAGTCAAATGGCTGCCCAGACTATTGTATTGCCCCCCCCCCCCCCCCCCCCATCACTGCCACTCTCTGTTGTCATCACTTTAATTAACTCTACCTGCATGTACATACTACCTCAACTAACTGGTTCCCCCGCACATTGATTCTGTACCGGCACCCCCCTATATATATATATTGTTATTTTTTTTTTACTGCTGCTCTTTAATTACTTGTTACTTTCCTCTTATTGTTATTTGTATTTTTTGAAACTGCATTGTTGGTTAGGGGCTCGTGAGTAAGCATTTCACTGTAAGGTCTACACCGGTTGTATTCGGCGCATGTGACTAATAAAATTTGATTTGAAAGTAGTTGAGGATGAGGTACTCTATGTGGATGTAGCACGGTATGAGATGTACTGTTTCAGTTATCTTGCATAGGAAGGATGAGCTCCTCTTTGTAGCGCCACTATATTGCAATAAGAATCTGCTTGGCTCCCAGACCACGAGACCATGTTGGTAGGAAGTTGTTACTTTTTAATTCACTCGTCTGTAAGAAGCTATATTTTACTGTGTCCCCGCTGTGCTCTTTACCAAAATAATTCCACAGGGGACCAACAACAAACAGGGAATATATCCTTGGCCACAGGGCTCATCAGTCAAAACAAAAGCTACTGAGCTGTGAGCTCGTCTTAGAGCCTTTGTTTTCAGGCATGATGATTAGTGCTAATGACTTGACCTGTACCCATTAGGCTGACAATATGCTCATTAGCACATACAATATGTGCACACTGCACATATACAGACAGCCGAATGCAGGAGGTGAAACATACATGAACCTGGCCAGTCTTTTCTTTAGCACTTCTCTCATGATGTGCGTTAGCAACTGGTCAATTCCATGCTAACGGAATTACGCTGAGACTGATTTTCTCTTTAAAATGTATACCAAACAAAAACCATTGAAATCAAATACGGAGTCTCACCGTAATTCCATTACCATGGAATTGCCCAACCTTAACATGTGAATGTGATTTGATGCCAATCCTCGGCCAAACAGGATGGGTTTTATACCAGTTCGTACTGCTGACTAGCTCTTGTACACTGATTCATCGGCGATTTGAGCATGTACATCTTGGTGGGGCAAACTCCCCAAGCAAAGCCACTACACAAGACTAAACAATACATTAATTGCGCTATAATGGTGACAAATGGTACACACAAACTGTTAGGACCTACATAAAGCTGTCCCAACAGCAGAGCTTTCTTTTCAGCACCATGGAATGAATCCTTACCACTGCTACAGCTGGCTATCAGCGGAGCCTTGTCTGGCAGCGAAACAGTTTACTGCCTTTTTAAAAAACATAGCTGATATGGCTGACTTTGTCACACCCTGATCTGTTTCACCTGTCATTGTGCTTGTCTCCACTCCCCTCCAGGTGTCGCCCATCTTCCCCATTATCCCCTGGGTACTTATACCTGTGTTCTCTGTTTGTCTGTTGCCAGCTCGTCTTGTTTGTCAAGTCAACCAACGATGTCTCAGCTCCTGTTTTTCCCCAGTCTCTCTTTTTCTTGCCCTCCTGGTTTTGACCCTTGCCTGTCCTGACTCTGAGCCCGCCTGCCTTGACCTGTCATTTAACACAGTCTGCACTTGGGTCTTACCTGAAACCTGATAATACGACTGACCCAGCAGACTTGGACCAGCTCCGCAACGCCATCTCCTCCCAAGGAGCCACCATTGATAGGCACGAGGAGTTGCTTCGCGGTCTGATGGAAGGGTTCCAGGCCATGGCCGAACATCACAACCTAGCATTGGATGCATTGTGGGAGAAATTCCATGGGTTGCCTACTAGGCAGCCTACCACGATGGTAACCTCCCAGCCCCTCAGTAACCCGGCGGGTAGCCGTTCCCCTCGGACCGCTCGAGGATAGCGCACATCATTATGCTGATGTCCGGGAGGGCACTCACCTGGGCCACGGCGGTGTGGGAGCAACAATCCYCCGTCTGCCTCAGTCTGGAGGAATTCGTGGCAGAGGTGAAAAAAGTTTGAGGTTCCGATGTCCGGGCGAGAGGCTGCCCGGAAGTTACTCCAGCTTCGGCAGGACTCCCTCAGTGTGGCAGACTATGCAGTGGATTTTCACACGCTAGCAGCGGCGGGTGCCTGGAACCCGGAAGTGCTGTTCGACACGTTCCTGCATGGATTATCGGAGGAAGTAAAGGACGAGCTTTCAGCCCAGGAACTACCGATGGATCTCGACTCATTCATCGCTTTAACCATCCGGATCGATGGTTGCTATGGGAACGTAGAAAGGAGAAGAGGTCTGATTGCGGTCCCAATCGCTCACTCAAGGATCCCACCTTGCATCTGATGAACTCCGGAAGTCCCCGGCGTCTACATTCCCGAGAGGATCCGAGCTTCCCCGAGTTCTTCCAAGAGCCCTCGAAGTCAGCCGATTTGCTTCTTCCTGAGCCGATCCAGCTCGGCAGGGATAGGCTGTCTCCAGCCGAACGCCTATGCAGACGTAACACCCAGAGTTGTCTGTATTGCGGTACTGCCAGTCATTGTGTGTCTACCTGTTCCTTCAAGAGACATAGCTCATTGGTAGGAATGAGTACTCTGGTGGTCTTAAGAATAATTTTGCTTCTCCCCTTACTCGCCCCCCTCTCCATGCCACCCTGCTGTGGGGCGACCAGTCCAAGTCTCTCCAGATACTCATCGACTCGGGGGCCGATATGAGTCTTATGGACGTTATCCTGGCATCCGAGCTGGGCATCCCCACTCAACCCCTCTCCATTCCCATGGATGCTAGAGCACTGGACGGGCGCTCTATAGGCCGGTTCACCCACTATACCACCCCCATCAACCTACGAGTGTCAGGGAACCACAGCTAGACGATCCAATTCCTGTTAATTGAGTCTCTGCAGGTTCCCTCGATTGACTGGTCTACTGGTGCCATCGTGGGCTGGTACCCGTTCTCCCACACTCATTGCCTGAAGTCAGCTCTGCCTGCCCCGGGACGTCTTCCTGGGGGCATGGAAATTTCCCTGAACCTCTCTGCCATTCCCGCGGAGTACCAGGACCTCTGGGGTTCAGTAAGACCCGGGCCACTGCGCTTCCACAGCACCGACCGGTATCCAAGAAGGTCAAGCCAGATGCGCCGGCACGCCGCTATAGCCACATGACTACACCCCCGGACCCTTCCCGCTCCAAGATCATTAGTCCCTCTGCTGTTCGTCCTCTGTTGCCCCATACCCTCCGTATACTTCCTACCTTTCCTGTGTCTAGAATTAAAGCCATGTCTCACAGCCCTGTGTCTCCTGTTTCCACGTGATAGACTTGCTTAAACAAATGTGGTTTCTACTGACAATTGAGATMTACAAACTATAGAATAGGGGACAACGAGTGGATAGAGTGGATAAGAGGCTATCCCTAATTTTGATTAAGACATTAATGACCGAGCTAGGACGGACGTAGTCAATATAATTAGTTGTTCAGCACTTTTGAAATGTACAGTGACAGAATTCAGAACATAGGCCGTTCTTAGAGTATTCTCCCTGTTCACCAAGTCAGAACCGTAGGATAAATATAAGCACACAAAGAAAGCTCTTTCAATATTCAATGATTACATTTCTCTAAAACAGGCTATAGGTTACATGTGTACCACCAAGTCAGAACATTAGGCTAAGTTATGAGGGGGAAAGGGACCAAATTATTAGGGTGAGGCACAGCTTACTACACAACATGCACTTAGTATTACCTTCTTAGCTACAGCTACGTATCTCCCTGGCATATTACATAATTTATGTAGCAGCATAAGACATTTTTTGACTCACCTTGTTGTGCTGTGCTCACTGGAACAGGAAGATGGCGCGGCAGTCCTTGTGGGCAAATTCTGGCAAAAAAGTCAGGTATTCTCTGGATTTATGGTGCTTTCAAGACAACTGGGAACTCAATTTTGGGGGGGGAATCATGACGTTAGGGATCTTATCAGGTTTCAGGAAAGACCCAAGTGCAAACTGTTGAAGTAACAATGTTTATTGTAACAAAAGGGGCAGGCAAACGACAGGTCAAGGCAGGCAGGGGTCGATAATCCAGAGTAGTGGGATCAAGGTACAGGACGGCAGGCCCAGGGTCAGGTCAGGCAGAGGTTGGTAATCCAGAGTAGGGGCAAAGGCACAGGATGGCAGGCAGGCTCAGAGTCAGGATAGGCCAGGGTCAAAACCAGGAGGACAAGAAAAAGAGAGATTGGGTAAAAGCAGGAGCCGAGACAAAACGCTGGTTGACTTGAACAAACAAGACAACTGACCCAGACAGACAGAAAGTACAGGTAAAAATACCCAGGGGATAAGTGGGGAAGATGAGCGACACCTGGAGGGGGGTGGAGACAAGCACAAGGACAGGTGAAACAGATCAGGCCGTGACAGATCTTCAGGTCGGAGCTCTAGAAAGCCGCCCGAGTTGGATTACCGTTCAAAACGTATTGTCCCAGTCGTAGCTAGTTTTTTCCCGAGTTACCAGTTGTCTTGAACTCACTGAAGTCTGAGATTTCCCAGTTCTGAGTTTCCAATTGTTTTGAACATGACATACAGCTGAAATTGGAAGTTTACATACACCTTAGCCAAACACATTTAAACTCAGTTTTTCACAATTCCTGACATTTAATCAGAGTAAAAATTCCCTGTCTTAGATCAGTTAGGATCACCACTTTATTTTAAGAATGTGAAATGTCAGAATAATAGTAGAGAGAATTATTTATTTCAGCTTTTATTTCTTTCATCACATTCCCAGTGGGTCAGAAGTTTACATACACTCAATTAGTATTTGGTAGCATTGCCTTTAAATTGTTTAACTTGGGTCAAATGTTTTGGGTAGCCTTCCACAAGCTTCCCACAACAACTTGGGTGAATTTTGGCCCATTTCTCCTGACAGAGCTGGTGTAACTGAGTCAGGTTTGTAGGCCTCCTTACTCGCACACGCTTTTTCAGTTCTGTCCACAAATGTTCTATAGGATTGAGGTCAGGGCTTTGTGATGGCCACTCCAATACCTTGACTTTGTTGTCCTTAAGCCATTTTGCCACATCCTTGGAAGTATGCTTGGGGTCATTGTCCATTTGGAAGACCCATTTGTGTAACGGCAGCCTTCCCTCTCTTCACTAGAAGAGGGGGTGTAACAGGGATCAGACCAACACGCAGCGTAGCCAGTGCTCAACATGTTTAATTAAACAAATAAACAGTGAACACCTACAAATACAAAATAACAAAATGTGGCAAACCGATACAGCCCTATCTGGTGCAGAGAAAACACAGAGACAGGAAACAACCACCCACAAAAACCCAACACAAAACAAGCCACCTATATATGATTCCCAATCAGAGACAACACAAAACATCTGCCTCTGATTGAGAACCATATTAGGCCAAACATAGAAACGGACAAACTAGACACACAACATAGAATGCCCACCCAGCTCACGTCCTGACCAACACTAAAACAAGCACAACACACAAGAACTATGGTCAGAACGTGACAATTTGCGACCAAGCTTTAACTTCCTGACTGATGTCTTGAGCTGTTGCTTCAATATATCCACAATTTTCCTTCCTCATGAAGCCATCTATTTTGTGAAATGCACCAGTCCCTCCTGCAGCAAAGCACCCCCACAACGTGATGTTGCCACCCCCGTGCTTCACGGTTGGGGTGGTGTTCTTCGGCTTGCAAGCATCCCCATTTTCCTCCCAACATAACGATGGTCATTATGGCCAAACAGTTCTATTTGTGTTTCTTAAGACCAGAGGACATTTCTCCATAAAGTATGATCTTTGTCCCCATGTGCAGTTGCAATCCGTAGACTGGCTTTTTTTATGGTGGTTTTGGCGCAGTGGCTTTTTCCTTGCTGAGCGGCCTTTCAGGTTATGTCGATATAGGGCTTGTTTTACTGTGAATATAGATACTTTTGTACCTGTTTCCTCCAGCATCTTCACAAGGTCCTTTGCTGTTGTTCTGGGATTGTTTTGCACTTTTACCAAAGTATGTTCATCTCTAGGAGACAGAACGCGTCACCTTCCAGAGTGGTATGACAGCTGCATGGTTCCATGGTGTTTATACTTGCATACTATTGTTTGTACAGATGAACGTGGTACCTTCAGGCGTTTGGAAATTGCTCCCAAGGATGAACCAGACTTGTGGAGGTCTGCATTTTATTTTCTGAACTTGTCTTGGCTGATTTCTTTTGATTTTCCCATGATGTCAAGCAAAGAGGCACTGAGTTTGAAGGTAGGCCTTGAAATACATCCACAGGTACACCTCCAATTGACTCAAATGATGTCAATTAGCCTATCAGAAGCTTCTAAAGCCATGACATAATTTTCTGGAATTTTCCAAGCTGTTTAAAGGCACAGTCAACTTTGTATGTCAACTTCTGACCCATTGGAATTGTGATACAGTGAATTCTAAGTGAAATAATCTGTAAACAATTGTTGGGAAAATGACTTGTGTCATGAACAATGTAGATGTCCTAACCGACTTGCCAGAACTATAGTTTGTTAACAAGAAATTGGTGGTTGAAAAACGAGTTTTAATGACTCCAACCTAAGTGTATGTAAACTTCCGACTTCAACTGTAAGTCATGCTCGATTGACAGCATGGCCAATGTATTCAACCTTTTCTGGCCCATGGTGTTGAATGTTTATCCTTTTAAGCTTGGAAAAGAGACCCTTAAACCCAGACTAGGATCACACACCCACTCCACTGAATAGCAGGCTAGTGATTGCTTTGCAATGCTTGCAGTTAGCCACTGATTCCTTCCAAACCACTCATTGTTGAATATGCGATTTCCAACTTGTTGTGTAATGTTTATATCCAATGGCCAATGAGTACCGATACCTGTTATCTATAATTTATCTTCATATGACAAGGATTGAAACGATTTTCCAGTCGATTGTCGACGTGATTCAAATCAAATTGTATTTGTCACATGCGCCGAATACAACCGGTGTAGACCTTACTGTGAAATGCTTACTTACAAGCCCTTAACAAACAATTCAGTTTGAGAAAGAGTTGAGAAAATATTTACTAAATAAACTAAAGTATAAAATGTGCATTAAAATAACAATAATGAGGCTATATACAGGGAGTACCAGTACTGAGTCAATGTGCGGAGGTACAGGTTAGTCAAGGTAATTTGTACATGGAGGTAGGAGTGAAGTAACTATGCATAGATAATGAACAGTGAGTAGCAGCAGTGTAAATACAAAGGGGTGGGTGTCAATCTAAATAATCCGTCTGGCCATTTGATTAATTGTTCAGCAGTCTTATGGCTTGGAAGATGAAGCTGTTAAGGAGCCTTTTGCCGCTCCGGTACTGCTTGTCGTGCGGTTGGAGAGAGAACAGTCTATGACTTGAGTGACTGGAGTCTTTGACCATTTTTTGGGCCTTCCTCTGACACCGCCCCAGTGATGGGGGCAGTGATGTACTGGTCCATATGCACTACCCTCTGTAGCGCCTTGCGGTCAGATGTCGAGTAATTACCATACCAGGCGGTGATGCAACCGGTCAGGATGCTCTCGATGGTGCAGCTGTAGAACTTTTTGAGGACCTGGGGACCCATGCCAAATCTTTTCAGTCTCCTGAGATGGAAAAGAAGTTGTCGTGCTCTCTTCATGACTGTCTTGGTATGTTTGGACCATGATAGTTTGTTTGGTGATTTGGACACCAAGGAACTTGAAACTCTCGACCACTACAGCCTTGTCAATGTTAATTACAGCCCCGTCGATGTTAATGGGGGCCTGTTCAACCCTCCTTTTCCTGTAGTCCACGATCAGCTCCTTTGTCTTGCTCACATTGAGGGGGAGGTTGTTGTCCTGACACCAGACTGCTATGTCTCTGACCTCCTCCCTATAGGCTGTCTCATCGTTGTCTGTGATCAAGCCTACCACTGTTGTGTCGTCAGTAAACTTAATGGTGGTGTTGGAGTAGTGTTTGGCCATGCAGTCGTGGGTGAACAGGGAGTACAGGAGGGGACTGAGCATACAGCCCTCCAACCAGACATGCTTTATCTACTAATTTGCTGGATGCAGAGTTCAACAGAGTACAAGTGAAGGTCAAGCAAATCATAGAGAAAGCAGACTGTATTGCAATCATCTCTGATGGGTGGTCGAATGTTTGTGGGCAAGGAATAATTAACTACATCATCCTCCACACCTCAACCAGTATTCTACAAGAGCACAGACACAAGGGACAACAGACACACCGGTCTCTACATTGCAGATGAGCTGGCAGTCATCAATGACCTTGGACCACAGAAGATATTTGCACCCGGTCACAGACAATGCTGCGAACATGAAGGCTGCTGGGTTAAAGTGAAGGAGTCCTACCCTCACATCACACCCATTGGCTGTGCTGATCATGCATTGAATCTGCTCCTCAAGGACATCATAGCACTGAAAACAATGGATATACTCTACAAGAGAGCCAAGGAAATGGTTAGGTATGTGAAGGGTCAACAAGTTACAGCAGCAATCTACCTCACCAAGGAAAGTGAAAAGAATAAGAGCACCACATTGGAGCTGCCCAGCAACACCCGTTGGGGTTGAGTGGTCATCATGTTTGACAGTCTCCTGGAGGGGAAGGAGTCTCTCCAAGAAATGGCGATATCACAGTCTGCCATATAGACGGCCCCATCAAGAGGATCCTCCTGGATGATGTAATTTTGGAGAGAGGGGTAAGCAGCCTGAAACTCCTGAAACCTATAGCAGTAGCTATTGCACGGATTGAGGGAGACAATGCCATCCTGTCTGATGTTCYGACTCTGCTTGRAGATGTAYGAGAAGAAATCCYTACTGCCCGCCCACTTCACTGTTGCTCCAAGCAGATGAAACTGCAGTTCTGAAATACATCAAAAAGCGTGAAGACTTCTGCCTGAAGCCCATCCACGCCGCAGCGTACATGTTGAACGTATATGCTGGCAAGAGCATCCTGTCTGGTGCAGAGATCAACAAGGCCTATGGTGTCATTACTACCGTGTCTCGCCACCTTGGCCTGGATGAGGGCAAGGTTCTTGGCAGTCTGGCAAAGTACACTTCCAAGAAAGGGCTTTGGGATGGAGATGCAATATGGTAGTCGTGCCAACATATCTCATCAGCCACCTGGTGGAAGGGACTTCGTGGATCTGAGGCTCTTTCCCCTGTTGCCTCTGTCATCCTCCAAATCCCACCAACATCAGCTGCCTCAGAGCGCAAGTGGTCCTTGTTTGGGAACACACACACCAAAGCATGCACCAGGCTGACCAATACAAGGGTTGAAAAATTGGTAGTCATCCGGGCAAATTTGAGGCTTTTTGAGCCTGACAACGAGCCATCCTCAACAAGGTTGGAAAGTGACAGTGAAGATGAGGTCTCAGAGTCTGATGTTCAAGAGGTGGACATTGAGGAGGTCCAGGGAGAAGACATGGAAGCCTGAGAGGAAGACAACCAAAGCTTTAGTTTCTAGACTATCATTTTACAGATGTGTGTTGAAAACATTTTTGGGAGATGCGATGGATCATTGGGGATCATTCAATATTACCTTTCTTTTGTTGTTCGGTGAAATCATCCCATGTGAAGAGTCAACTAATTTAATTAATGTTCAATTCGTAACTAAATAGTTGTTTTGATTTCTATTGCAAGGTTTAATCATTCGCAATTATGTTTCTGTCTCCATATGATATGGTAAATATAACCAATGCAAAAAACATCTAAATTTAAATGTATTAATATTGCATATATATCAGTTAATTCCCATGTATTCCTGTTAATTCCCACAGAAAGTTTCCATCTCTGAATATTCCCCAAGTGAAGACACTTGCCAGTTGGTCCGCGCATGCTTTGAGTACACGTCCTGGTAGTCCGCCTGGCCCCGCGGCCTTGTGAATGTTGACCTGTTTAAAGGTCTTGCTCACATCGGCTATAGAGAGACGTGATCACACGGTCGTCCGGAAAAGCTGGTGCTCTCATGCATGCTTCAGTATTGTTTAACTCAAAGCAAGCATAAAATACATTTAGCTCGTCTGGTAGGCTCACGTCACTGGTTAGCTCAGGCCTGGGTTTCCCTTTTGTAGTCTGTAATAGTTTGCAAGCCCTTTAGTAGGATTAAATCTTAGTCCTGTATTGACGCTTTGCCTGTTTGATGGTTCGTCTGAGGGCATAGCAGGATTTCCTATAAGAATCCGGATTAGTGTCCCACTCCTTGAAAGTGGCAGCTCTAGCCTTTAACTCGGTGTGGATGTTGCCTGTAATCCATGGCTTCTGGTTGGAATATGTACGCACGGTCACTGTGGGGATGATGTCGTCGATGCACTTATTGATGAAGCCGGTGACTGAGGTGGTATACTCCTCAATGTCATTGGATGAATCCCGGAACTTATTCCAGTCTGTGCTAGCAAAATAGTCCTGTAGCGTAGCATCCGCATCATCTGACCACTTCCGTATTGAGCGAGTCACTGGTACGTCCTGCTTTAGTTTTTGCTTGTAAACAAGAATCAGGAGATTTGCCAAATGGAGGGAGAGCTTTGTATGCGTCTCTGTGTGTGGAGTAAAGGTGGTCTAGAGTTGTTTTTCCTCTGGTTGCACATGTGACATGCTGGGAGAAATGACATTAAACAGATTTAAGTTTGCCTTCATTAAACTCCCCACTTGGAGCACCGCTTCTGGATGAGCATTTTCTTGTTTGCTTATGACCATACACAGCTCATTGAGTGCAGTCTTAGTGCCAGCATACAGCTTATCATGAGGTACTCTACCTCAGGTGAGCATAACCTTGAGACTTATTTTAATATTAGACATCGTGCAGCCGCACCAGCCGCACCTATTGACAAATAGACACACACCCCCACCCCTCGTCTTACCAGACGTAGCTGTTCTGTCCTGCCGATACACGGAAAACCCAGCCAGCTTTATATTATCCGTGTCGTTGTTCAGCCACGACTCGGTGAAACATAAGATATTACAGTTTTCAATGTCCCGTTGGTAGGATAGTCTCGAAAGTAGAATCATCCAGTTTATTTTCCAGTGATTGCACGTTGGCCAATAGAACGGATGGTAGAGGCGAGTTACCCACTTGTCGACAAATTCTCTTAAGGCACCCCGATCTCCGCCCCCTGTATTTCCATATTTTCATCACGCGAATGACAGGGATTTGGGCCTGGTCTCAGAGAAGCAGTACATCCTTTGCGTCGGAATCATTAAAGAAAAAATCTTCGTCCAGTTCGAGGTGAGTAAATGCTGTTCTGATGTCCAGAAGCTATTTTCCGTCATAAGAGACGGTAGCAGCAACATTATGTACAAAAAAGTTACAACAATGCGAAAAAACAAACAAAATAGCACAATTGGTTAGGAGTCTGTAAAACGTCAGCCATCCCCTCCAGCGACATTATCTTCTTGATCATTCATGATGATGTCTGCTTGTCTAGCATGCTAGCTAACATTTTGGAAGTATGTGGTTGATATGATCAGTCCAATCAAAGCTACGGTAGATATGACGTGATTTGACGTAATTTTATCTGTGGCCAATGACCTAGTGCCTTGTTTTTTTTTTTTGTTTTTTTTTTTCACCTTTATTTAACCAGGTAGGCTAGTTGAGAACAAGTTCTCATTTGCAACTGCGACCTGGCCAAGATAAAGCATGTATGGGCACTTCCAAGGTAACTCTATGGCAGCACCCAAGGGGCTTGAATTTTCGAGCTCTCCCCATAGATTTTGCAGTGACGTAGTGTCCCCATGAATGACAGAACACTGAGCCAATCACGGCGCAACTAGAGAACATTACCAACCCCTACGTTCCGTATTTTCCGCTGGCTGTCCCACCACCACAGAAAGCACTAAGCTAGGCTGAAACACCTGCATTTTGGAGCTTCGTTACTCAAGAAAGCAAAAAAGAGACCATGTTTGAATGCAGATATTTTTTTTTACATTGCTTGCAAACTGATATGTGACATGTATTAATGCCAAAATGTCTTGCTTAACAGGTGGGGCTATCACGGCTCAGGCTAAGACCCAGATGCAGATACAGGAGGCGGATAGTACAAGTCTCAGAGTTTATTATAGTACAAGAGGCAGGAAAAAGGTAAGTGAAGGCAGGCAAATAGTCGTAATCCAAATCAGAGTCAGGCAGGTACAGAACGGCAGGCAAGATCAGGGTCAGGGCAGGCAGAAAGGTCAAAACTGGGAAGACTAGGAAAAACAAAAACTAGAGCACAGGAAACACAGGAACATGCTGGTAGGACTTGACTGGGACGAACTAGCAATAGTTCGAGGTATAAATACACAGGGGATAATAGGGGAAGTTGGGGGAAGATGGGAGACAACCGAGTGGTGCAACGGTCTAAGGCACTGCATCTCAGTAGGCCGTCATTGTAAATAAGAATTTGTTCTTAACCGACTTGCCTAGTTAAAAAAAAAATGATTTAAAAAAAACACCTGGTGGGGGGTGGAGACAAGCACAAAGACAGGTGAAACAGATCAGGGTGTGACAGGGGCTCTAAACAGGTGGTCCACCTGCCCTAAATTAATACTAAACAATTAGGAGTGTAGCATTGGAAACAGTGCCAACTGCACTTTCTGTCTCCGTGTGTATAGGCTGGGGGCTTGATGAACAGATAAACTGTACAAGGACAGTAGGATGTCTGATAAATGTGTTTTTATTACCATTTTCATTATTTTATTTCACCTAGTCCTGCATGTTTTCACTGTACCCTGCAATCACACCTGCAACCCTGTACATGTGACTATTAAGCACTCTGAATTTGAATCTAAAAATGAGACTAATCTCAAGCCTGTGGAAAACTAGCTGTTGCTAAGAGACAGTAGTATTGAGCCCCAGATGATATTATAGGGGGCTTCATAATGCTGTATCTTAGCAACTTAGTTAATGATTGTATTCTGATATGAAATGGTACAGCTCTGTAATCGCACTACCATTATTTAGCTCCACAGTTAAATCAATATACTACCAAAAACAATAATGTTCTAGCTCAGATTAATTCCTTTTGCCATAAATATCAATAGTTTATTTGGGTGAATTCTTAGGGGCACTGTTTTCAAAGTTGCACATTTATTTTTCACCCTCGTCCTCTATGGAATGGGAACAGTCTGTAATTAAATATTGATTTGGGTGCAGCTGTTTCCGCCTATTCCTTTAGTCTCACGCTCTCATACAGTGGATTAAGCAAATTACAATAACAATTTGTTTGCATATTTCTTGTCAGGAAGGAATTGAGAGATTGTGAGCCATTTTGAAAGAATACAAAAACACGTCTTGGTGTAAATGTGTTTCAGGTGCTTGAATTTCTTTATTTTGGGATATTCCGTTGAAAAAGCTCTCTGTTTTCAAGGATCACAGAGCAAGTATCTCCCTTTTCCTGTAGGTTTGATTGAACAACTTAGAATTACTGGGGCAATCAATGGAAACCCGGGGAGCTCACTCTCAATATCCTCCCTTCCCTGTGATGGGGTCATGTCATTATGAACCAGCTTAGCAGAGCACAGTGGGGTAGCCGAGGTGGTTGGCACCAAAGTGATGCATCAGTTCACGCAGTGAAGTCCTTTGCTCAGACCTGAAATAAACTGTTATTCTTTCCTCCAGAGTGACAAGCTAGCCTCTTGATCTAGTGGTGCATGCAATTCGCTCTGGAGTGCAGGTTGTAGGTAGGTGCATGGGATCCAAACCTGACAGGACTCATCTGGTATATGCTAGACCGGCCCAGATGTGTGCTTTCTTTGACAGGGAGGAAGAAAGAAGGAGAGAGTGCTGTGTAGTAAGAAGCCTAGTGACAGGGCACTGCAGACGACCCCACACTCACATTAGCAAGTGGCAGGCCGCATCCCAGGCTGTATTAGTGTAAGGAACCCAGTGGGGAGGCTTTGTTGCTCTAATGGCTYGAGTGCAGTGCAGTGGCCTTGACTGCCAGCACATTCTGTCTGGCTTTACTCTGAGCTCAGTTACATAACTGGCCCAGTGTATGATCCTGAGCCAGGGGCTCTGCGGAATGGATCACAACTCTTGACCCTTGTTGTTGAACATTCTCTCTTTGAAGATCTGACAGAGTGAGCCCTGAATCTAAAACCTGCTTGGTATAAAACGGTGTGTGTTTGTCCTGACTGACGACCCTGCTCCCACCCCGCATGGTCATATACACCCTGTGGCTAAAGAGGATGCAGTCAGTGCTGCTGCATCACAGATATGTGCTCAGTCTATTGTGATTCCCCAGACATACACGAGCAACGTATTGGAGGCATCGCCACGGCAGCAGCAGAACGGGGTTAAGCTAAGCCTGGTTGCCATGTAATACTGACCTAGTTAGTATGCGGCTGTAACGCGGAACTTAGCGGCTGGGCTACCCTACCACAACGCAGCCTGCAGCCCAGTGAAACCACTCCAAAAACAATAATAAGCCCCTCCTTCCCCTTCCTCTTTCCCCCTAGCCACACTCTCACTGGAGAAAACACAGCCCGGTCTATGGGACCATGAGCTGTAACCTGGGCCTGGAGTAAAACTGCTCATTGACAAGATAGGTAGGTGGTCATTGTGAGTGTGACTAGCTTTTCAACCATATCCTGGTCGTAGGAGGCATTTCCATAGAGGCCCCAGCCTTGTTCCCCATACCAACCTTTCTAATCTAAGGTCTGTTTTGCCCTAAATGTCTGTTTGAATGGATCCTGTGGTTTTTATTTCCTCCAGTCATAACTACTCACAGAATGCCTTTACCAGCTACATATAAAATATTTGTCATATCATCATCTATATTTTAGATTCAATTTGAAAGAGTTTCATTGTGACTCAATAGATGTCATCACAGATGGTGGCTTCTAGGGTGTGTGTCATCGCAGGTTGGTTTGGGGGTGATATCAGTCAGGGAGAATTGGGCCACCAAGGATGAGATCAGTGCTGTAGTATAACACTGATTACGTCCTGTCAAACATATAAAACTCTGATTTTTTCACCATCTGCTCTCTTTGGCGAGAAAAGAAAAGCCTCTTACATCAGAGAGACCGAATCACTGACAGTGACGCTGGGAACCTGCCTCTATATTCCTATGTGATTTTTACCAAGTAAGAGGGTTGTCAGGAATCGAAGCAGCGCCACAACGTGTTATATTTTATAGCGAAGGCTGCAGCAGAAGTCAACTCCTTTGTCTGTGAATCTTTCGTCCGCCCGTGTGTGCACAATTGGCTGGGGAACAACGTGTGTGTGCGCTGGTGGCTCCGTGGCACTGTGGGGAAACTCGTTTAAACCTGTCTGAAGGCTCTCATATATTGGTTCACTTATGTCCTAAAATAAATGTGTTCATATGAGCAGAATATTGTATAAAATGAATAAATAAAAATGGGCTGCAATCGTTGCCTTCCTTTTAGACAGAATAAATAAAACAAGGTTGGGCGAATAACTTGAAAAATGTAATCTATAAGTCTAATAATACATTCATTAATCAATAAAAAAACATCCTCATATCAAAAAAATCTATTTCAACCTTGTAATAATAACTGCTGTTTGGGGCTCCCGAGTGGCGCAGCGGTCTAAGGCATTGCATCTCAGTGTAAGAGGTGTCACTACAGTCCCTGGTTCGAATCCAGGCTGTATCACATCCAACTGTGATTGGGAGTCCCATAGGGCGGTGCACAATTGGTCCAGTGTCGTCCGGGGGTAGGTCGTCATTGTAAATAAGAATTTGTTTTTAGCTGAATTGCCTGGTTAAATAAATAAATACACTTTTTTTTAAAGTTTGTCAGCAGCACACTAAAGCTTGGAAGAGTATTCTATATGAAAAGGAGAGGGAATTATGAATGACCTGCACTGCACATAGGAAAGTGTCCAGACTAGATTGTGCTATTAACGGCAGCACCACTATTTGAGGCTACACCATGAAAACTGTTTTAATGGACACACAAACCCAAAATGATGTATGCAATTGCAAAATTGAAATCTTCTAACCAAAAGAGTCACCTAACTTGTGTGGTTCTCCAATAGGCTTTGTGTAGGCTAATATACATATTTGTTGGGTGCGCATTTTGTATCCAGCTGTTTAGTTAGGCCTAGTGATATTGTCGACCATCATCAGCTGATCCAGGAAATATTTTTCTGAATGACAGTCAAGTGACAGCTATTGTGATAGGCCTATAGCACCCGATACAAAAACAGCCAGTGCGTAAAATACTGTTCGGGAAGAATGTCCAGAATATTATGATGTCTCGTTCGTTGTGCCAGTGAAGACTGTTCCAATGACCCTACAGTTATGTTGATTATCTACTATTGTCTGCTTGAATCACAGCAGGGTCTGACAACTTGGATGGAAAATTACTGAGGATAATAGCGGACGATATTGCCACTCCTATTTGCCATGTCTTCAATCTAAGCCTACAAGAAAGTGTGTGCTCTCAGGTCTAGAGGGAAGCTAAAGTCATTCTGCTACCCAAGAATACTACAGCCCCCTTTACTGGCTCAAATAGCTGACTAATCAGCCTGTTACCAACACTTAGTAAACTTTTGGGGAAAATGGTGCTTGACCAGATACAATGCTATTTTACAGTAAACAAATTGACAACAGACTTTCAGCACACTTATAGGGAAAGACATTCAACATGCACAGCACTTACACAAATGACTGATGATTGGCTGAGAGAAATGTATGCAAAAAAAATATTGTGGGAGCTGTTTTTTTAGACTTCAGTGCGGCTTTTGTCATTATCGATCATAGTCTGCTGATGGAAAATGTATCTGTTATGATTTTACAACCCCTGCTATATTGTGGATCAAGAGTTACCTGTCTAACAGAACACAGAGATTGTTCTTTAATGGAAGCCTCGCCAACATAATCCAGGTAAAATCAGGAATTCTCTAGGGCAGCTGTCTAGGCCCCTTACTTTTATTCAATCTATACTAATGACATGCCACTGGCTTTGAGTAAAGCCAGTGTGTCTATGTAACAGTTTACACGTCAGCTAGTACAGCAAGTGAAATTATTGCAACACTTAACAAAGAGCTTTCCGAGAGTTTCAGAATGGGTGGCAAGAAATAAGTTAGTCCTAAATATTTCCAAAACTAAAAGCATTGTATTTGGGACAAATCATTCACTAAATCCTAACCCTCAACTAAATCTTGTAAGGAATAATGTGGAAATTGATCAAGTTGAGGTCAAAACATGTTGATGCAACAGTAGATAAGATGGGGAGAAGTGTGTCCATAATAAAGCGCTGCTCTGCCTTCTTAACAGCAGGTCCTACAGGCCCTAGTTTTGTCGCACCTGGACTACTGTCCAGTCATTTGGTCAGGTGCCACAAAGAGGGACTTTAAATGGGGCATACAACAATCTCAGCTCTGTAGATGCGAAGAGACAGAATCACTAGATCATTTATTCTGGCATTGCCCCTATGTAGCTTGTTTCTAGTCACAGGTTCAGGAATTGTAAAAAATCACAACATTCACTTAAAAGGAACCTTACAAATAGCTGTGTTGGGAGATTTGGAAAGCCATTGTCAGTCAATAAATAATATAGTAATACTCGTAGGAAAGGTTTTTATCTTTAGTTCACAATCTGTGAATACTATGCGATTAGAAAGGTTAAAAATGTATGTAAAACATCACAGCACAATTGAAAAATGTATGGCACATGGAAACTAAACGAGGGTGGTCTATGGTGATACAGTAGGTGGGATGGGCTGAGAGTGGCTGAGGGTTGAGATTAAAGAACTTATGTTTGGTCATGTTTATTGTTATGTGATTGCTTTTTATAAAAGTACCATGTATGTAAAATGTATGTATATGTAGGAGAAAAGTTGTAAAAACTCCAAAAGATGTGTCCTCTGAAGAGTGGCAGTGGTGGATGGCTTAAAAATAATGTAAAAATTTAAAAAGAGGGACTTTGGAAAATTACAATAGGCTCAGAACAGGGCAGCACGGCTGGCCCTTAAATGTACACGGAGCGCTAACATTAATAATATGCATGTTTTTTATTTTTTATTTATTTAACCTTTATTTAACCAGGTAGGCAAATTGAGAACACGTTCTCATTTACAATTGCGACCTGGCCAAGATAAAGCAAAGCAGTTCGACACATACAACAACACATGGAGTAAAACAAACATATAGTCAATGATACAGTGAAAAAAAAAATAAGTCTATATACAATGTGAGCAAGTGAGGTGAGATAAGGGAGGTGAAGGCAAACAAATATATGTATAAATAAATAAAAATATAAAAAGCCATGGTGGCGAAGTAATACAACACAGCAAGTAAAATAAAACTAAAAACACTGGAATGTGTGTTTGCAGTGGAAGAAAGCGCAAAGTAGAGACAGAAAAATGGGTGCAAAGGAGCAAATAAATAAATAAATACAGTAGGTAAAGAGGTAGTTGTTTGGGCTAAATTATAGATGGGCTATGTACAGGTGCAGTATCTATGAGCTGCTCTGACAGCTGGTGCTTAAGCTAGTGAGGGAGATAAGTGTTTCCAGTTTCAGAGATTTTTGTAGTTCGTTCCAGTCATTGGCAGCAAGAGAACTGAAGGAGAGGCGGCCAAGGAATAATGGTTTTGGGGGTGACCAGAGAGATATACCTGCTGGAGCGCGTGCTACAGGTAGGTGTTGCTATGGTGACCAGCGAGCTGAGATAAGGGGGTTTACCTAGCAGGGTCTTGTAGATGACCTGGAACAGTGGGTTTGGCGACGAGTATGAAGCGAGGCCAGCAACGAGAGTGTACAGGTGCAGTGGTGGTAGTATATGGGCTTTGGTGACAAAACGGATGCACTGTGATAGACTGCATCCAATTTATTGAGTAGGGTTTTGGAGCTATTTTGTAAATGACATCACCGAAGTCGAGGATTGGTAGGATGGTCAGTTTTACAGGTATGTTTGGCAGCATGAGTGAAGGATGCTTTGTTGCGGAATAGGAAGCCAATTCTAAGATTTAACTTTGGATTGGAGATGTTTGATGTGGTCTGGAAGGAGAGTTTACAGTCTAACCAGACACCTAGGTATTTGTAGTTGTCCACATATTCTAAGTCAGAGCCGTCCAGAGTAGTGATGTTGGACAGGCGGGCAGGTGCAGGCAGCGATCGGTTGAAGAGCATGCATTTAGTTTTACTTGTATTTAAGAGCAATTGGAGGCCACGGAAGGAGAGTTGTATGATTGAAGCTCGCCTGGAGGGTTGTTAACACAGTGTCAAAAGAAGGCAGAAGTATACAGAATAGTGTCGTCTGCGTAGAGGTGGATCAGAGAATCACCGCAGCAAGAGCGACATCATTGATGTATACAGAGAAGAGAGTCGGTCCAAGAATTGAACCCTGTGGCACCCCCATGGAGACTGCCAGAGGCCCGGACAACAGACCCTCCGATTTGACACACTGAACTCGATCAGAGAAGTAGTTGGTGAACCAGGCGAGGCAATCATTAGAGAAACCAAGGCTGTCGAGTCTGCCGATGAGGATGCGGTGTTGACAGAGTCAAAAGTTGGCCAGGTCAATGAATACGGCTGCACAGTATTGTTTCCTATCGATGGCGGTTAAGATATCGTTTATGACCTTGAGCGTGGCTGAGGTGCACCCATGACCAGCTCTGAAACCAGATTGCATAGCGGAGAAGGTATGGTGGGATTCGAAATGGTCGGTAATCTGTTTGTTGACTTGGCTTTCGGAAGACCTTAGAAAGGCAGGGTAGGATAGATATAGGTCTGTAGCTGTTAGGGTCAAGAGTGTCCCCCCCTTTGAAGAGGGGGATAACCGCAGCTGCTTTCCAATCTTTGGGAATCTCAGACGACACGAAAGAGAGGTTGAAAAGGCTAGTAATAGGGGTGGCAACAATTTCAGCAGATAGTTTTAGAAAGAAAGGGTCCAGATTATCTAGCCCGGCTGATTTGTAAGGGTCCAGATTTTGCAGCTCTTTTAGAACATCAGCTGACTGTATTTGGGAGAAAGACAAATGGGGAAGGCTTGGGCGAGTAGCAGAGGGGAGGGCAGTGCTGTTGTCCGGGGTAGGGGTAGCCAGGTGGAAAGCATGGCCAGCCGTAGAAAAATGCTTATTGAAATTCTCAATTATAGTGGATTTGTCGGTGGTGACAGTGTTTCCTATCTTCAGAGCAGTTGGAAGCTGGGAGGAGGTGTTCTTATTCTCCATGGACTTTACAGTGTCCCAGAACTTTTTTGAATTTGTGTTGCAGGAAATCTCTCATGGCTCAAAGTGGAGGAGAGATTGGCTTCATCACTACTTGTTTTTGTAAGAAGTGTTGACATGCTGAATGTACCGAGCTGTCTGTTTAAACTACTAGCACACAGTTCGGACACCCATGCATACCCCACAAGACATGCCACCAAAGGTCTCTTCACAATCCCCAAGTCCAGAACAGACTATGAGAGGCGCAAAGTACTACATAGAGCCATGGCTACATGGAACGCTATTCCACATCAGGTAAAAACAGATAAAAATACACCTTATGGAACAGTGGGGACTGTGAAGAGACACATACTCACAGACACACACATACACATGATAACACATGCACTCTACACACACATACAGTATGTATGTTGTATTGTAGATACACTATATATAGAACAGTATGTGGACACTCCTTCAAATTAGTGGATTTGGCTATTTCAGCCACACCAGTTGCTGACAGGTGTATAAAATCGAGGACACAGCCATGAAATCTCCATAGACAAACATTGGCAGCAGAATGGACTTACTGAAGAGCTCAGTGACTTCCAACATGGCATCGTCATAGGATGCCACCTTTCCAAAGTCAGTTAGTCAAATTTCAGCCCTGCTAGAGCTGCCCTGGTCAACTGTAAGTTCTGTTATTGTGAAGTGGAAACATCTAGGAGCAACAACGGCTCAGCCGCAAAGTGGTAGGCCACACAAGCGCACAGAACGGGACCGCCGAGTGCTGAAGCGCATAGCACTTAAAAATCGTCTGTCCTCYGTTGCAACATTCACTACCGAGTTCCAAACGGCCTCTGGAAGCAACATCGGCACAATAACTGTTCTTCGGGAGCTTCATGAAATGGGTTTCCATGGCCGAGCAGCCGCACACAAGCCTAAGATCACCATGCGCAATGCGAAGTGTCGGCTGAAGTGGGGTAAAGCTCACCGCCATTGGAATCTGGAGCAGTGGAAACGCGTTCTCTGGAGTGATGAATCTTGCTTCACCATCTGGCAGTCTGACGGACAAATCTGGGTTTGGCGGATGCCAGGCGAACGCTACCTGCCCGAATGCATAGTGCCAACTGTAATGTTTGGTGGAGGAGGAATAATGGTCTGGGGCTGTTTTTCATGGTTCGGGCTAGGCCCCTTTGGAAATCTTAACACTACAGCATACAATGACATTCTAGGCAATTCTGTGCTTCAAACTTTGTAGCAACAGTTTGGCCCTTTCCTGTTTCAGCATGACAGTAACTTGACTGGCCTGCACAGAGCCCTGACCTCAACCCCATCAAACACCTTTGGGATGAATTGGAATGCCGACTGCAAGCCAACCATAATCGCCCAACATCAGTGCCTTACGTCACTAATGCTCTTGTGGCTGAATGGAAGCAAGGTCTGTACGCAGTGTAGTACTTTCCACAAAAGTTTTGCTCATCAAGATGGAAGCGTCAGGAATAGCCCTACGGTATTAGCAGTGCTGTTGATTCTGCAACACTTTAACAAAAAATAGCTGTCACTTCCCTACTGTGTCACGTCCCTATTGCTCACTGTCCCAGTCTACTGCTACTGTAGCATTCTCCTCTCTGCCTCCACTCCAATGGAGTCATATGATTGTACACGTGTTTTTCGTCTTTAAAAAATATATAGATCTTTTTTTTTTTACACACACGCCCCACTAAGCATTACCATCAACATTAGAATTGCATGAAGAGCAGTGTTTTAACAAAGCCTCATTTGAATAAGGCCCACGCACTCATGGGAAGGCACTGAGGCAACTGCTCTGTCACTTCTTGGGAGCTGGATTGCTATTTGCTGGTTGTAGTCCACAGATCTATTTTGTTGATTGTTTTTGATGAAAGGGAGTGATCAGGCGTGACTCATCGCTGTGTGTTTTTCCTTTGAGACTCTGGGATCAGCACACATGATGATTGGAATCAGAGAGCGTGTGTGTACGTAGCCTATAGATGTGCAGCCTTCAGTCTTTTTTCTTTTTCTTCTGATACATTTTTAAATGTTTTACATTTATTTTCTGTGAATGAACAACCCCCTTTCTTTTCCTCCAGTCTGTCTAATGTATGATTCAATAGGAGCATCAGCTCGTATGTTTGGCAGGCTGACCGCGCAGCAGTATGTGGAATGTGCAGGTGAAATGCAGTGGAGTGTGTTGGCATTAGCGAATGAAATAAGTGATGTTCAAAGCTCGAAGGGGTGCTAAAGAGCTCAAGTTTAATTGGATTTAATTGGGCAAGAGCAAGACTGGATAATCAAATAGAAAGCACCCTCTACTGAGATAGCTTAGTTCCAGCTGTCAGCAATCATACACAGCTAGTATAGGCATCATCATCAGCAGCACACTAATTCATTGTTTAGTTTTAGCCCGCCATTTTATTATCTCAGAGATTTAGATTGACATAAACAAATGATAAACAGTATTTATTCTTGTGTGTAGTCATTTTTCTCTTTTATCTCCTTCCAAAAGGGATTGTATCGTAATCAAAACCACAGTGAATTCTTTGTCATGAATGACTTGCCTGTTTTTTTTTAGATCATAGCCCAACCCTGCAGAGCCCCACGGTACAGTTCAGGGTTGTTATAAATTGCATGTCAGTCCATGATGACCAGAGGCAACTGGGTGTGAATTAGTTATTGCTCGAGACAGATCTTTCTTCTCTTTAGTCATAGCGACCGCTCTTTCTACCCAGCAGGAGATGGGGCTGTGTAGGAGAGGGTTTGTCCTTTTGTGTCTTGCTGAGGGGCCCTTGATACGGGCTGAATTCCTGAAGAGGGTCCCACAGGTACCCATTCACTCCAAGGTCACTCTCTAATAGTCTATAACCACGTTTCCATCCATCCACAGTTATATGCAAGTAAAGTCATACCATATAAAAAAAATCACGTCAGCTGTGATGGAAAAAGGACGTTTCGATACAATTTTATAAATGCCGACCGATAATTTTTCATTTGACATGGTGGGATCTAAAATGAATTATGCAAGAAATATGAAATATTGATATAAAAAAATATATCAAAGTATATTTATCGAATCACGCGATTATATGTTGGGTGGTCCTCCCACTACGACTCAGGAAACCATGCCATCAATTAGGTTACAGATGAAATAAATGATGATGAACTTCACAGGGCATTAAAAGTGCACAGTGATGAGCTTGATGCTCAGTTCCAATAAATATTGAGGGTCTTATTCTGGTGACATGTTGATCAATGCTTGACTGCTGTTTGACAAATTAAAATATTCTTGCTCTTATCCATAATAATCTCAATGTAGACTATCCTATCCGCACAGCCTACCCACACTGTATCTGCAAGCTGTTGGCTAAATCCCACATACTTTAAAACACATAGTCCCCAAATACAGAACAAATTCAAGAAAGTGTACAGTATTATATAGAGCCATTATTGCATGGAACTCCCTTCCATCTCATATTGCTCAAATCAGATAAAGCAACACCTCACGACACAACGCCTCTCCCCAATTTCACCTAGATAGTGTGTGTATGTACTGATATGTAGGCTGTGTGCTGTTTTTAAGTGTTTATACTTCTGTCCTTGAGCTATTCTTGTCTATTAATGTTCTGTGTTATGTCATGTTTTATGTTCTGTGTGGACCCCAGGAAGAGTAGCTGCGGCTTTCGCAGCAACTAATGGGGATCATAATAAAATACCAAAAATGCCAAGACCAGAGTCTTTTTTTGTTTTTGTGACAACTATCGGTAGAGTTGAAAATGCAGTGGAAACACATTGTCAAGCCCTGATCTGTTTCACCTGTCTTTGTGATTGTCTCCACCAAGATGTTACCAGTCTTCCCCATTATCCCCTGTGTATTTATGCCTGTGTTTTTCCAGTTTCTGTTTTTCTTGTCCTCCTGGTTTTTGACCCTTGCCTGTCCTGACCCTGTACACACCCGCCTGACCACTCTGCCTGTCCCTGAGCCTGCCTGCCGTCCTGTACCTTGGCATCTACTCTGGATTATCGACCCCTGCCTGCCTTGACCTGTCATTTGCCTGCCCCTGTTGTTACAATAAACATGGTTGCTTCACACATTTTGCACTTGGGTCTTACCTTGGTACCTGATACACATTGAACTTTAGATTTTTGTAGTCGGTACATTAAAACTTAAGCGAAAAACGTACATTTTGTGTGCACTGTCATCATACACTGATTTTTATCTGTCGCCAATTGGATGGCAACCTAGCTTGTGATGAGAACCTGGCAGAAAGAGACTCTGCTAGGCTGAGTATAATCATACCTGGCCTGTAGGCTGTGTGATCCAGGCAGCTACTGTCTACAGCCTTGGACCAGATGTCCCTGGAGTGCTCCAGTTTGTGTTCCAGACTCTACCGTGCTGCCCTTGCCCCCAGAACATGCCAAACATGTTAGTAGAATTATATATGAAAGGCCTAGACAGCTTAGAACTGTGGAGGATGGGGGGCTAGGCTATCCCATGTTATTGAATCTGACTGGAGTAGCTGTGTTCTGTTCACCACAGACAGAGTGAAGGATTTGGTTAACCAGGGAAGGGATTGTGATGGGAGTTATGGGTAGCAGATGGATTGATGGAAGAAACCACTCAGGGGGAACCCGTAGGATGTCATGCATGAAACCACAGAATGTCATGGCTAGTACAATCCTGCCATCAGAAGAGTCTCTAACCAAATAGAGCAGTTCCACCATTACAGCAGTACAGTTAAGTTGTTACAGAACCTAAAGGCTGGACAATCAAATAGAAAAGAGTCAAAGTATGTGACCGTGTGCTGACTGTGCGCTCCTGTCCTTTCAGCTCAGGAATGTGTGTGTGTAAGACGGGAGTGTACGGGCCCAAGTGTGACGAGTGCCACCCAGGCTTCTTCCGTTTCAGCAGCACGGGGTGCCAACCCTGCCAGTGCAACAACCTTACTAACTACTGCCACCCACAATCTGGTGAGTAATCCACTACACCACACCTTCTATCAACAAACCACAACAATCACTCTTTCTTGTTTCTGCTACACATTAATCCTGTTCGTCTCCGTCCCCGTCTCCACAGCTGTGTATTGTTGTGTGAGTGGACACAAAGATATTGAMAGGCTTGAAGGGGGTGAAGTTGGATGGAATTGTAGAAACCATCTGTTTGCTATTGTAATACATAACCAGATGGCACAGTAGTCTTTCCTGGGATCAATGGAGGAATGCCGTATATTTACTTCCTTAGCTCAGGTCTGATATCAACTAGAATGACCCTCTCAGTCAGCCAGGAAGCGTTACATAAGAAACCTGAGGGCATGTTAAAAAACAAACAGACTCTCTGTCTCTTCCAGACTAACATGGCAGTAACCAGTTCCATTTCAATCAGAAAACTGGAAAATCAAGATGATTGTTCCTACCTCTATAGGGTCATTGATTTTAGATAGAGAACACCACTATCACTCCTATCGAGAAGGACAGAGAAAACAACAGTGTTCAGTGTATTCCTTCATTTTAGAGAACAAAGGACGTCTGCAATGTCCCACTACACAGAATCATTTCTATTTCACAAAAAACACTCAACTCCATCACTATGTAATTACCAATGAAATAGTCAATTTGAATGTAAGTATATAAACAGTATATTAATACAATAGTGTTACTAGGGTAATTACAGCGTTACTAAACAGGTATAGAGTAACAGAAGAAGTTCACCATCCAGCCCAGGCAGAGTAAAGACCCAAGAACAGGTAACTCAACAACCTGAGGCTCAAATTCAAATCAACAGGATAGCAGTATTTGCTGCTCTAACGTGTACAAACAAAACCACCATAGGGTTTAGGTGTGGTCAACAAATGGCATGTATCATATTTCCGACAGTTTTCAAAACATTTTAACCATAATATTCTCTCCTTTTCCACACAGGCGTCTGTCTGAACTGCCAGGGCAACACTCAAGGACCCAACTGTGAGGAGTGCACGCCCAGATTCTACCGCAGCTCTGGTGCTGCCACCACCGATGCCTGTGTCGCCTGCCCCTGCTCCAACACCACCTCCACTGGCACCTGTCACACCGGTGAGTAGCCACTACCCCCTGCCTCAGTAGTGCCCTTCTTAGTTAGGTCGCCTTATTAGAACCCTTGCCGGTCTGGTTGCTACTTCTATTTTTTTATTTTTTTTTTAACTTTAT
The DNA here is from genome assembly GCF_002910315.2 of Salvelinus sp. IW2-2015. Classification (NCBI taxonomy): domain Eukaryota; kingdom Metazoa; phylum Chordata; class Actinopteri; order Salmoniformes; family Salmonidae; genus Salvelinus; species Salvelinus sp. IW2-2015. Next base: position 16,487,065 of record NC_036855.1, read on the forward strand.
TTAACTCGGCAAGTCAGTTAAGAACAAATTCTTATTTACAATGACAGCCTACCAAAAGGCCTCCAGCGGTGATGGAGTCTGAGAAGAAAAAAAAAATATATATATATAGGGCATAACACARATCACAACAAGAGACACCACAACACTACATAAAGAGAGATCTAAGACAACAACATAGCGAGGCAGCAACACATGACAACACAGCATGGTAGCAACAAAACATGGCAGCAGCACAAAACATGGTACAAACATTATTGGGCACAGACAGCAGCACAAAAGGCAAGAAGGTAGAGACAATAACTTACGCGAAGGAGCCACAACAGTCATTAAGAGTGTCCATGATTGAGTCTTTGAATGAAGAGATTGAGATAAAACTGTCCAATTTGAGTGTTTTTTGCAGCTCGTTCCAGTCGCTAGCTGCAGTGAACTGAAAAGAGGAGCGACCCAGGGATGTGTATGCTTTGGGAACCTTTAACAGAATGTGACTGGCAGAACGGTGTTGTATGTGGAGGCTGAGGGCTGCGGTAGATATCTCAGATAGGGGGGAGTGAGGCCTAAGGGTTTTATAAATAAGCGCCAGCTATACAGAGATGACCAGTTTACAGAGGAGTATAGAGTGCAGTGATGTGTCCTATAAGGAGCATTGGTGTCAAATCTGATGACCGAATGGTAAAGAACATCTAGCTGCTCGAGAGCACCCTTACCTGCCGATCTATAAAGTATGTCTCTGTAATATAGCATGGGTAGGATGGTCATCTGAATCAGGGTTAGTTTGGCAGCTGGGGTGAAGGAGGAGCGATTACGATAGAGGAAACCAAGTCTAGATTTAACTTTAGCCTGCAGCTTTGGTATGTGCTGAGAGAAGGACAGTGTACCGTCTAGCCATATTCCCAAGTACTTATATGAGGTYACTCTATATGACCTCAAGCTCTAAACCCTCAGAGGTTGTAATCACACCGTTGGGGAGAGAGGCATTCTTCTTACCAAACCACATGACCTTTGTTTTGGAGGTGTTCAGAACAAGGTTAAGGGCAGAGAAAGCTTGTTGGACACTAAGAAAGCTTTATTGTAGAACGTTTAACACAAAATCCGGGGAGGGGCCAGCTGAGTATAAGACTATCATCTGCATATAAATGGATGAGAGAYCTTCCTACTGCCTGAGCTATGTTGTTGATGTAAATTGAGAAGAGCGTGGGGCCTAGGATCTAGCCTTGGGTACTCCCTTGGTGACAGGCAGTGGCTGAGACAGCAGATGTTCTTACTTTATACACTGCACCCTTTGAGGTAGTTAGCAAACCAGGCCAAAGACCCCTCAGAGGCACCACAAGAATGGAATGGTCTACCGTATCAAAAGCTTTGGCCATGTCAATAAAAATAGCAACACAACATTGCTTAGAATCAAGGGCAATGGTGACATCATTTAGGACCTTTAAGGTTGCAGTGACACATCCATAACCTGAACGGAAACCAGATTGCATACCAGAGAGAATACTATAGACATCAGGAAAGCCAGTTAGTTGATTATTGCTAAGTTTTTCCAACACTTTTGATAAACAGGGCAAAATAGAAATATGCTTATAACAATTAGGATCAGCTTGATCTCCCCCTTTAAATAAAGYACCCACCATGGCTGCCTTCCAAGCAATGGGAGCCTCCCCAGAGAGGAGAGACAAGTTTAAAAAGTCAGAGATAGGCTTGGCGATGATAGGGGCAGCAACCTTAAAGTAGAATGCCGCTCGCTCATTTGTATACTTACATGTACATATTCTCATTCACCCCTTTAGATTTGTGTGTATTAGGTAGTGTTGGGGAATTGTTAGATTACTTGTTAGATATTACTTCACTGTCGGAACTAAAAGCACAAGCATTTTGCWWCACTCGCATTTACACCTGCTAACCATGTGTATGTGACAAATAACATTTGATTCGACTTGAGAAAGGGTATAAACCGTCTGACCCAGATGGTTTTTTGGGGTCATGTTTTAGGAGCTCCTTTAGGACCTCAGACTCAGTGACCGCCTGTASGGAGAAACTGTGTAGCAGGGCAGGGGAAAAGAGGGAGGAGCATCGGGGCTAGTCGCATTAGAAGGGGTGGGAGATGAGGAAAGGAGGCATGGCTGAGTCAAATAGGAATCCTGACTTAATGAAGTGGTGATTTAAAGAGCTCAGCCATGTGCTTCTTGTCAGTAACAACCACATCATCAACATTAAGGGACATGGGCATCTGTGAGGAGGAGGGTTTATTCTCCAGGTCTTTAACTGTTTTACAGAACTTCTTGGGGTTAGACCCACAGAGAGAGAACTGCTTCTTAAAGTAACTAACTTTGGCCTTCCGGATAGCCTGAGTGCACTTATTTCTCATTTGCCTGAACGAGAGCCAGTCAGCCTGAGTATGCGTGTGCAGAGCCTTTCGCCAAATGGAATTCTTGAGGTGGAGTAACTCTGCCAGATCACGGTCGAACCAGGGGCTGCACTTGTTTTTAATTGTCATTTTCTTTATGGGGGRGTGTTTGTTAACAATACCACTGAAAATATCAAAAAAAGAAGGTCCAAGCGTCTTCGACAGAGGGGATCAAGCTGATTCTATACCACTTTATAGAGGCGACTTCATGAAGGAAGGCTTGCTCATTAAAGTTTTTTAGCAAGCGTCTATGACAAGTCAGGTCATTACAGAAAACACCAGACTGATACCTATCAGGATTATTTATGAGGATAACATCAAGGAGAGTAGCCTTTTCTGGGTGTTTGGAGTCATAACATTGTGGGATTAGTAATAATCAGAGAAAGATTTAGGGAGTCTCATTGCTTTAGAACTTGGTCATGTGGTTTAAGCATGTCCCAGTTTAGGTCACCTAGKAGGACAAATTCAGACTTAGTGTAAGGGGCCAGGAGAGAGCTTAGGGCAGGTAGGGTACAGGCCGGTGCTGATGGTGTACGATAATAGCCAGCAACAGTCAACAAAGAGCTATTTGAAAGTTTATTGCATAAAACCATAAAATCGAATTGTTTCGGGACAGAGAGAGCAGTGGAGGTGTTCCTTGGTAAATATTGCCACTCCACCACCTTTGGAAGATCTGTCTTGCCGATCTGTGTTTTGAACACATTAGTGTTCAAAACACTCTTTCTTAACCACGTCTCAGTAATGACCAACAGATCTGGATTGGAGCTGTGAACCCACACTTTCAATGGATCCATTTTAGGTAATAAGCTTCTAGTGTTAACGTGCAGGAAACCCAGGCATTTAAGAGAGCAGAAATAAGTGAAGCAGATATCAGAGCACAAGTCAGAATTGGGGCTAGCAACAGTAGATGGGCCAGGCTGTACATGCACATTTCCAGATATCATCTACTGTAATATAATCAGGGCACGGCAGAGGACAGGGAGAGCTCTGCAGTGTTGATGTATGACATTTGAATGTGCATTAGATAGCAACAAGATAATATTGTACAGCAATTTCATCAGGTAACATGAATACAAAGCCAGCAAGTGGTGATTAGAATAGGATGGGAGGCCAAGAGTCCATGTAACCAATAGAGAGTCAGAGTCCCAAGTGTGGGAACAAACATACTCTGTCCTACGGTTGGGTTAACAAGCAAGTTCATAGTCAACAAAGCACGCAGGAGTCATGAGGCAAATAGCATAAAGCACAATAAAAAGAATACGACTTGGGGCTAGCCATTGTAAGTTCAGAGTCACTCGCCCCAACAGTGCGTGTGTGCTGGAGGCGAGCGAAAGCTCGGGAGAGAGAGGGGAGTGTGGCGGGGGTACCTGTACCAGACGGAGAAACAGGCCATGGCAGACAGTGATCAAATTGCCAGGTGGAATCCAAGCAGCAGTGCAGCAGGCAACAGGAGTAGGTGTCACACCCACTTGGGAGAAGCTTTTTTTGTGTGGCAGATTCCTTGTAGAAAATCCCAGCTAGCTAACATAGCTAGCAAGTCTCTGTCCAGAATTTTCTTTCCACGTGAAAAAGGAGGTCGTTAACTAGCTATATCTCTTCAGTTTCGGCGAATGGTCCTTTACGARGTCCCAAAAGAATTGTKCTGTTGTGGCTGTTATGTTTTGGAGATTGCAAGGATGATATCTTTTCAGTTCCAGGTTGGATGGTGTTTTCGGGTTTCTTGTGGTTCTTTTACTAGGCTGGTGTATCTGTGTCTTGGTGTGCCCTGCCTGGCAGAGAGAGAGTGACCACAGAAGGTAGTGGCCCAGAAGTACTCTTAATGTTCCAACAGCAAAACACCATCAACGGTCACTGCCAGGGATGAAGGCTCTAGTCCCCATTACCAGGGGTGCAACTTTGGTTATAGAAGAGAGAGGGGGGGGGCATCTCTAAACAGCTTACCCGACTGCTAGGAGGCATCCGCAAAATCCTAAAGCACAGCGTTGACTCGTTTTGTATCACATTCCAATGATAAAACTGGGGGGAGACAAAAATGCAATTTCAGAATGTGGGGCCCCCGTCCCCAGTGAAAGTTGCACCCCTGACAATTATTATAGCCCCATCCGCAGGGATAATTGCAATTTACTTGTGATGGTTTGTCAAAGAATCAATATCTGGACCCTCTGGTTGATGATGTTTAATCCCACCTATCTGCCCTGCTGGTCATGTTGTTTCATCACCGAGCATGGGTCTGCTCACATCAGCTTCATCACAAAAGTCWAGGTCACAGTGTATGTCTGTGCTCATGTAGACACGTATTTGATATTAAGCATGTTTTAACCAGGCAAGCCAGCATTAGTTTGTACCCATACTAAACTGATACCTCAGCAGCTGAGGCCTGAGCCTTGGTGACACAGACATACATAGAGTCCCTGTCTGTCTTTCTCTCTCACCTCCTCCCTACCTCTGATCTGACCAATCAGCCACAGCCATGTGACTGCTGATAGCCTCCCATTGGGTCCCAGCAGCCTGGCAACAGCCATGTGGAGAGGGTTCTGAAGCCTGTCAGGTTGTTTGCCCGGCCAGGGCTGAGGGGAGCTGAGCAGCTACATCACTGCACTGCGAGGGGAAGGGACACACACACAACATGATCCTCCTATTGCTGCCTTGTGAAGTCAATGGAGTGTGGTGCCCACCCCCCTCTGTTCTGTTGCTGCCTGACTAGCTTGCTGTGAAGTGGGCCAGCTGTGCCCATGATGTTCAGTGTGCTCTATGTTCAGCTCAAACTCGGCCTTTTGTGTGTGTGTGTGTGTGTGTGTGTGTGTGTGTGTGTGTGTGTGTGTGTGTGTGTGTGTGTGTGTGTGTGTGTGTGTGTGTGTGTGTGTGTGTGTGTGTGTGTGTGTGTGTGTGTGTGTGTGTGTGTGTGTGTGTGTGTGTGTGTGTGTGTGTGTGTGTGTGTGTGTGTGTGTGTGTGTGTGTGTGTGTGTGTGTGTGTGTGTGTGTGTGTGGGAGAACTGGATTGAAAATGATGTTCAAGCCTGTAAGTGACTGAGCTGGCTGTATTGCAGTAGACAGGGAGGATGGTAAAGGTATTGGGTAAATATCCAGGTCAGGTTGTAGAGTATCATCATGTGAAGGTTTGTCCCCCAGCCGTCACCGTGCTGACTGGGTCATGTTCTCTCCTCGTGATATAACACATCGGCTCACTCTGACGGAAGCGTTTCCACTGCCAGCAGTCCGGGGTTAAAACAGACCAATCAGAAACTGCCTATAGATAAGAGTTGTTATCACTCTTACACTTTGTTGGTCTAACTCTTTTCTATAATTTTTATTGTGGCTTTAAAAGTGTGTCTGTTGTGGYCACAAATATTGTTCCCATAAGTCTGAACGAGTTAGATATGATTTAGAGATTAATGATCTTGAGCAGACTAAAGCCTGCAGCACAAATTTGAGGTACCATTAAATGTGTGGTTATTTTCTTGATTAACTTGTTTAGTAGGAGGGGATCAACACTTACACTAATGACATGCAGCAAGCCTAATTACTGTGCTCAATAATATTTGGTGTCAGAGCTCTTGGCCCTTAATGGATGTGACAACATCAAAAGGGGATATATCACAGTTAGTGAAGCCATTAGGAGAGAAGGAAGGCACTGTATAGTAGCATCATATTACTAAGGTCCAGAGGCTGGAGGAGAAAGCTGACTCCTGATAATGAGGAGTGATGATGATGCTCTGATACAAGGGATCAGTCTTTAAAAACAGTTCAACTGAATTTGATTCCGGGCTGTAGAGACGTGTGTTTATAAGTCGCTTTTGATAAAAGTGTCTGCTAAATGGCATGTTATTATTATATTATCGTTSAATATTTTCACTGAGTCTTTTGGGGAAGTTAAAAAATGTCTCATTCTTCAACAGAAAATCGTATTATTAGCCAGGGTAGTCTTATATAACCCATGTGTAGCCCATATGTAGCCCGTATGTAGCCCGTAGACTACTAGACACTGCCATAGGGCTTACCCTCTGTGTTGTACAGTATTAGAAATCAATCTCTTTGGCATTCTGGTCCCATCTAGTGGTGGTGCATCAGCCAAGTCTATTTTAYGATTTATGACTGACATGTATTAGCGTGTGTTTTTGTTTCCCTAGACTCTGATGGGTTCCCAGTGTGTGACCAGTGCCTGTCTGAGTACAGCGGTCAGCAGTGTGACCGGTGCAAGGCTGGCTTCTACAGTGCCAATGGTGTGTGTGTCCCCTGCGACTGCAGTGGGAACGCAGACCCTACAGGGCCGGCCCAGCTCTGCCACCCTGACACTGGCCACTGCCTGAGCTGCACCGTCAACACCACGGGGCCTCAATGCCAGCTCTGTGCCCCCGGCTTCACAGGGGACGCCCTTGCTCACAACTGCACTCGCCCAGGTAAGCGTCATCCAATAATTTGGTGCAGAGGAGTATTAGTAGTTGTGAAGTTATTGAATGAGCCATGATTAGCTCAATTCATTCCCATTCACATTGTGAATAATTTGTTTTGTAGCAGCACGGATCGTTCTTACCCCAGAGCCTGCTACAACAACAGAGACCCCTAAAACCACCACTACAACCTCTGCTCCAACCCCCAGCAGCAAGGGCCTGACTGCCACGGTGCCCACCAGTGCTCCCCCTTCCACCACTAACTCCAGCATCCTACTGAGCATAGCCACCACCCAGGCCCTGCTCACCAGCCTGGGCAGCCCCACAGTCAATACCACGGCCGCTCTCACAGAGGTCTCCTGGACCCAGTTCAACATCATCGTCCTGGCCGTCATCATCCTAGTAGTGGTGCTGCTGCTGGGCTTTGTGGGAGGAGTGTACACCTACAGAGAGTACCAGAACCGCAAGCTCAACGCTCCCTTCTGGACCATTGAGCTGAAGGAGGACAACATCAGCTTCAGCAGTTACCATGACAGCATTCCCAACGCTGACGTGTCTGGCCTGCTGGAAGARGAGGCCAACGAGGTGGCGCCCAACGGCCAGCTGGCTCTCACCAACCAGGGCAACTGCTACAAGGCCTAGCCTACAGGGCAGACAGACAGCACACTGCGGACAGACTGGACACTCAGAGAGGCTTCCGGCCTGGCTGCCTGCTTCACAGGACAGAGGCATGAAATGGATAAAGACTTTCAAAGCTGCTGGACACCAAACCCAAAGCTCAATGCGTAACTCGACTCCTTCTACCCAGCTCCTCTCTCCTTCTGTGGAGCAGAAGGACACCAACAGACTGACAGATGTTTGCAAAGAAAAAAGGAATGGTATGTTTCTGTTTGTCCTTACGTTTGGGCTCCATTTCAGATTTGAGTGATTCACGTAAAAGAAGAAGTCGATGAAGGGTCCAAAGAAGAGTAGACTTTTTCAATTCAGTTGTGCCTGCAGAGGGCACTATAGCAGATGTGGATGGTTGTGGTAATGGGGAGTTTGCCCATGCAAGAGTAGAGGACCATGGGAGAATCTCAATTGCATACTCTTCGTATTATCTCTCCAAGCCTCCTTCTCCAAACCGATTGGATGAGAGTGAAAGTCAGAGGTCCCTCCCCTCTGAAGGAAGTGAGGAGAGAGGACACGAGGAGTATGCAATTGAGATTCTTCCCATGTCTCTGTTGTATGGCACACTGTTCCTTATGCAGCTCAAGAGACATCAGACTACACTAGGAACCCTAGCATTTCAGACCCTTTTAAAACGAACTAACAGTTTAAGTTATAACTTGAACAGAGATCTAGTCTAGACGATGATTGTTATTCCATTTATTTTGATTAATTTCTTATTTATTTTCAAGTTTTCATTTTGGGATAAATGTTGCGCATGTAAGATGTGCTTTACATGGTGTTTTGAATTGTTTGCTATATTGAATGCAAATTGAAAAGGGCAAAATGTTTTCATATGTATGTCTTTTTTGTGAGTGATATAGGAAATGGGAAGGCTGCTGGCTTAATGACATCCTCTTTTGTTTTCAGTTGTATCCTGTATAAAGAATCTCCAGGTCCTTACCTTGAGTATTAACGAGGGGTGTTTAGATGATAAAACAAACAGACATTGTATCCTCTCTCTACTCACTACTGTTCACTGCAGGGCAGTAGGTCCTATTGTTCGTTATGATTATCACTTTGACCTATTTACTGATGGTGTGCTAATCTGCTGGTTTGAGAAATGCCTACCTCAATGGAAGTTGCTTAACAAATTCTTGCAAAACAAGTTAGTACTAGTCCATTTAGGCTGGTTTCATTTAAGTAATCCACTTCTAGGACACAATGATGCCAGCCACAATTTCTTATGTAAGTCTTAACAGCACAAAATAGAAACAGATCTTGGTGATGTGTTGCTGGCAGCATCACCGTTAATCCCGCTCAAGTGTTTTTAATAAACTACAATTGATATCCTGGATTTGTTTCTGGTAAAAGTATCATGAGTGAGTTAAGATAGTAAGGGAACTCACTCCTCAGGGAATGCCTCTTTCCCCAGTGTGATCGCTGTACATAAGAGTAGGACGTTGTACAGATGAATGTGAATAGGATCATTATTATTGTACAGGTAGAGTGCAGTTTACGCTCAGAACAGTCAGTACCCTTACACTGAAAGACTCAAATATGGGCTCGGCACAGTCCACACAGGAAATGAACTATCAATAGACCTACCCTCTGTATTGTGTTGCAGGATATGCTACATGCCATCATCCCTAACTACTGTTAAATAATGAATGGAAAAAACTGTAAATAGTACAAACTGAAAATGTCACACACAATGCTAAATAAAATTGGGTTTATTGGTTASTCTGTAACTGTGTTTAACTCCTTTACATTTGCATGTTTACCCTACCTGGAATTTTCTTTCGTTATATTGTTTTTACAGTGGCAGCATTTCTGTGAATTGAAGGCTTAATGACATCAACTAAATAATGATGCCAATCATTTGAGTCACTCACCAGTGCTAATGAAGTGTAGGGTAATTTCAACAGGGAAGACTGGGCTGATTGTTTTAATTTGTTTGTTGTTTCATATTGTCATAGTCTTTGCTTCCTTTTTATGGGCATACGCGGAAACATGGTAAAATGTTTTCATCTGTACATGGCTTGGTACTGTGTAACAGTAGCTCCACCTCAGCCACTGCTGGGACCCCAGGAGCTCTGGAACAATGGAGGGGTGTCCTGTCAGTGCCAGCCTGGGCAGCCAAGCAGCAGTGTTCATTTTGGTAGCTATTTTAGTTTTACTCTTAGGTTTTAGTCTTAGTCACATTTGAGTCATTTCATCCTTTGCTGGTTTAATTACCATCAGTCGACTACAACTCTGGACAATTTTAGTCTAGTTTTAGTTACAGCCATTTTAGTCACATAATTGTCAGTGCATTTTTTTCTATTAAATAATTAARATTTAGGCTACCTCAAACTTACATCATGTGCACATTCAGATAGCCTTGTCCAACTAGGCCTACTGTCCCCTCCTATACCTTTGCTGGATGGCAACATTTATATTGTGGCCGGGGGGAGTATTACCAAACTCCTAATATTCAACAAATAGCATTTTGTTTTTCTCAGGAAAAAAGCAACCACTCACATTTGTGGACCGCGGTGCAAGAGCTCCAACACAGATGAATGAATAGCAGCACACATGGGAAAATAGGGCTTCTGGTGTGATCAAAGAAAAATTAAAAGGGGGCATCTTAAAAAGAGTCATCTTCAAAAGGACTTCTAACCCTGAGCAGTATCCAACGGAACACTGTCTGTTGCTGGGATTGGTACCTACAATGGTTGGCTAATCTTAACAAGCCCATCATATCAGTTGTTCATGATCTGACAGTTAAAGATGGATAACACACATTACAGATACACTGTAGCAGATACACTGTAAACAAATGTTCTCAGTTTGAGAATTGTCATGCAAATATTTGACTCTTTATCAATGATTGAAAATCACAGTTGTGCAAAACTTTTATAAAGCCTATTGCTGAAAAAATGACTGTACTATAAAAAAAAAATTTTTTTTAAGTGCCAGGACATGTAGGCAATTTTTGCTTTGATCACATCAGAAGCTCTATTTTCAAGTGGGCTGTTATTCTTTCATCTGTGTTGACGCTCTCGCACCGCAGTCTGCATGTCATGTCAAATTAAATGTCCATTGGTCTCACGTGGAATTCTCGTCTCGTCACATTTTCGTTGACTAAAATGAAAAGTAATTTATAGTTTTTTAATGATAGTCGTCTCCTCCTCAAGGCCTACTACTCAAAATGGGACTGCCTTTCTCAACGTGGTTGTGTTCTGGCGCGCGATGTGGATGTATGGCAGATCCCTCTGAGCCCATGTCTGTTGAGCTGTTCTTGCAACCACATCTACACTCTGTGCCCTGTGTTGGAGGTGAAAAGCAAGCAGAGAGCAACTGGCAAATGCCGCCAAGGCCGATGTGGTGATACTAATGATTTCTCGGGACTGATTGCTTGATTGGCTTCTATGGTTGTGGCTAGATGGAGTACAGCTACGGACAGAAATTACTTTTAGCAGGTTAGGAGAATTAGTGTAGCAGGTTAGGAAAGGGGTTTGGTTGGGCTGAGCTAAAATTCTACAGTTGGCCCTGACGCAACAACTAGATGGAGCTGTACTACATCTAGCCACAACCGTAGAAACCATCAGTTCATGGAGAAAACATCAGTAAGGTTGACGGCACTAGGTTGACGGAATATTTGGAGGTGTGGTTTACACACATTTCTTTTTGCACAACCATGAGTGAATGTCATGCCAGTTTATGTGTTCTGTTGTGTTATGACGATAGAGCATGTCCACAACCAGTTATGGTCAAAGAGCTGTAACTCGAATCCATTGTTGTTGAATCATGATATTTGCTACAATATCTTGCTTGGTAAGAGTAAGGCTAGGTTCCCATTAGCTCTCGAGAACCCAAGGGGGGTACAGTGGCTTTAGAAAGTATTCAGACCCCTTGACTTTTTCCACATTCTGTTACGTTACAGCCTTATTCTAAAATTGATTAAATAAAACATTTTCCTCATCAATCTACACACAATACCCCAGAGTGAAAACAGGTTTTTATGAATTTTAGCATATTTATAAAAAACGGAAATACCTTATTTACATAAGTATTCAGTCCCTTAGCTATGAGACTCGAAGTAAAGCTCAGGTGCATCCTGTTTCCATTGATCATCCTTGAGATGTTTCTACAACTTGACTGGAGTCCACCTGTGGTAAATTCAATTGATTGGACATGATTTGGAAAGGCACACACCTGCCTATATAAGGTCCTACAGTTGACAGTGCATGTCAGAGCAAAAACCAAGCCATGAGGTTGTAGGAATTGTCCATAGAGCTCCAAGACAGGATTGTGTCGAGGCACAGATCTGGGGAATGGTACCAAAACATTTCTGCAGAATTGAAGTTTCCCAAGAACACAGAGGCCTCCATCATTCTTAAATGGAAAACGTTTGGAACCACCAAGACTCTTCCTAGAGCTGGCCGCCTGGCCAAACTGAGCAATCGGGGAGAAGGGCCTTGGTCAGGGAGGTGACCATGAACCCGAAGATCAGAGATCCCCTGTGGAGATGGGAGAACCTTCCAGAAAGACAACCATCTCTGCAGCACCACCAATCAGGCCTTCATGGTAGAGTGGCCAGACGAAAGCCACTCCTCAGTAAAAGACACATGACTGCCCACTTGGATTTTGCCAAAAGGCACCTAAAGGACTCTGGTCTGATGAAACTAAGATTGAACTCTTTGGCCTGAATGCCAAGGTCCTCGTCTTTACGAAACCTTGCACCATCCCTACGGTGAAGCATTGTGGTGGCAGAATCATGCTGTGTAGATGTTTTTCAGCGGCAGGGACTGGGAGATGTCAGGATCGAGGAAAAGATGAACTGAGCAAAGTACAGAGAGATCTTTGATTAAAACCTGCTCCAGAGCYCTCAGCACCTCAGACTGGGGTGAAGGTTCACCTTCCAACAGGACAATGACCCTAAGCACACAACCAAGACAACGCAGGAGTGGCTTAGGGTCAAGTCTCTGATTGTCCTTGAGTGGCCCAGCCAGAGCCCGGACCTGAAAATAGCTGTGCAGTTACGCTCCACATCCAACAGAGCTTGAGAGGATCCGCAGAGAAAAATAGGAGAAACTCCCAAATACAGGTGTGCCAAGCTTGTACCGCCTACCCAAGAAGACTTGAGGCTGTAATCGCTGCCGAAGGTGCTTCAACAAAGTACTGAGTAAAGGGTCTGAATACGTATGTAAATGTAATATTTCAGTTTTTATTTTCTAAATTTGCTAAAAATTCAAAATACCTGTATTTGATTTGTCATAATGGGGTATTYTGTGTAGATTGATGAGGAAACAAATACAATTTGATCAATTTTAGAATAAGGCTGTAATGTAACAAAATGTGGAAAAAGACAAGGGGTCTGAATATTTTCCGAATGCACTGTATATGAAGTATATATAGTTTTTTTTTACTGTGGAGGTGTGATAAATGTCACCTTGTCCTAGAGAGATTTAAACGGTTACCACGCCAGGATAAGCCTACACAAAACACAGCCCTTATTTTAAGTGTTTCTAAAATCCCCTATGGGAAAAATGAATGGTGGGAAAACATTTTGAACCATTTCCCTGTTTGACCGCTAGGTTTTATGGCTATTATGACTCATACTGTGGTACTCTATTCAGGAGCCCGCTCTCAATGAGTGTAGACAGTCTGCTGCTGCCGCTCTGCTTATTGTCAGATGGGGCGAGGAGAGGAGGTAGGGGGCCCACGTTGGTAACTTGGTGGCTCTGTCTTGATTGGGTAATTAATTACTGGTCAATTGTGTGAGTCAGGGGCTGGACCCAAGTCCATAGGGGTCCAAGAGGCAAAACATAGATTATATAAATAAACATATATATATATATATATAAATAAACATATATATATATATATATATACAGTTGAAGTCAGAAGGTTACATACACTTAGGTTGGAGTCATTAAAACTAGTTTTTCAACCACTCCACAAATTTCTTGTTAACAAACTATAGTTTTGGTAAGTCGGTTAGGACATCTACTTTGTGCATGACACAAGTAATTTTTCCAACAATTGTTTACAGACAGATAATTTCACTTATAATTCACTGTATCACAATTCCAATGGGTCAGAAGTTTACATACAATAAGTTGACTGTGCCTTTTAAACAGATCGGAAAATTCCAGAAAATGATGTCACAAGTTACCTGTGGTGTCTAGATATAATTTGCCTTCTACACCATCAAAGGGAAAATCAAACTCAACATCCCAATTAGGATCTGTCAAAAAATACTTAATTCAGTTATAGAACCAATTGCCCTCTATGGTTGTGAGATCTGGGGACCACTCGCCAACCAAGAATTCACAACATGGGAGAAACACCCATTTGAGACTCCGCATACAAAAATGTACTTTCTGTGCAACGCAAAACCGCAAGCAATGCATGCAGAATTAGGACCAGACCCGTTAGTTATCAWAATCCAGAAAAGAGCTGTTAAATTCTACAAACACCTAAAAGGAAGCGATGCCTACACATTCCATCACAAAGCCCTCACCTACAGTGAGATGAGTCCCCTCAGCCAGCTGGTTCTGAGGCTCTGTTCACGAACACAAACAGAGCCCCAGGACAGACACACAATTAGACCAAACTAAATTATGAGAAAGCAAAAAGAGAACTATTTGGCACTGGAAAGAATCAACCAAAAAGCTGAGTGAATTGGAATGCTATCTGTCCCTAAACAGAGTACACAGTGGCAGATGCCAAGCGTTGGCTGTAGTGCTGTATAGCTCGCCGCCATTGGACTCTGGAGCAGTGGAAACGCGTTCTCTGGAGTGATGAATTGCACTTCACCATCTGGGAGTTCGGCAGACGAATCTGGGTTTGGCAGATGCCAGGAGAACGCTACCTGCCCCAATGCATAGTGCCAAATGTAACGTTTGGAATAATGGTCTGTGGCTTTTTTTGATGGTTCGGGCCAGGAACTTTAGTTCCAGTGAAGGGAAATCTTAATGCTACAGCCTACATTCTAGACGATTCTGTGCTTCCAACTTACTGGCAATAGTTTGGGAAAGGCCCTTTCCTGTTTCAGCATGACAATGCCCCCATGCACAAAGCGAGGCCTATATGGAAATGGTTTAGCGAGATCGGTGTGGAAGAACTTGACTGGCCTGCACAGTGCCCTGACCTCAACTCCATCGAACACCTTTGGGATGAATTGGAACGCTGACTGCATGCAAGGCCTAATCAACCAATATCAGCGTCCAATCTCACTAATGTTCTTGTGGTTGAATGGAAGCAAGTCCCCGCAGAAATGTTCCAACATCTAGTGGAAAGACTTCCCAGAAGAGTGGAGGCTGTTATAGCAGCAAAGGGGGGACCAACGCCATATTAATGCCCAAGGTTTTGGAATGAGATATTTCCAACCTTTGTGAATGCAATYTTTACTGTTCATTTCTCATTGTTTTTTGTTGATATTGTTTTTTCTTCTCACGTTTGTTTATTGTTTAATTTACTTGCTTTGGCAATGTTAACACATGTTTCCAACACCAATAAAGCCCCTTTGAATTGAAAGAGAGAGAGGTATGGAGGTCTTTCCAATACACTGTAGATGTATGTGTTCCAGAGTAGAGAGACACACAGTATGTTACTACTGTAATTGAAAACTGGCAGTGTCTGCTGTGGCAGGTGAGAAAGTGCAAGTTACCTGAATGTCTTGTATTGTATTTACATTGTGTTGGCTTTTTAATTTGTAATTTTTTAATTTAACCTTTATTTAACTACTCAAGTCAGAACAAATTCTTATTTAAAATGACYGCCTACCAAAAGGCAAAAGYCCTCGAGTGGACGGGGGCTGGGATCTAAAATAAATAAATATATATATATATATATAGGACAAAACACACATCACGACAAGAGAGACACCACAACACTATATAAAGAGAGACCTAAGACAACAACATAGCAAGGCAGCAACACATGACAACACCGCATGGTAGCAACACAACATGACAACAACATGGTAGAAGCACAACATGGTAGCAGCACAAAATATGGTACAAACATTATTGGGCACAGACAACAGCACAAAGGCCAAGAAGGTAGAGACAATAATATATCACACAAAGCAGCCACAACTGTCAGTAAGAGTGTCCATGATTGAGTCTTTGAATGAAGAGATTGAGATAAAACTGTCCAGTTCGAGTGTTTGTTGCAGCTCGTTCCAGTCGCTAGCTGCAGCGAATTGAAAAGACGAGTGACCCAGAGATGTTTGTGCTTTGGGGACCTTTAACAGAATGTGACTGGCAGAACGGGTGTTGTATGTGGAGGATGAGGGCTGCGGTAGATATCTCAGATAGGGAGGAGTGAGGCCTAAGAGGGTTTTATAAATAAGCATCAACCAGTGGGTCTTGCGACTGGTATACAGAGATGACCACTTTACAGAGGAGTATAGAGTGCAGTGATGTGTCCTATAAGGAGCATTGGCGGCAAACCTGATGGCAGAATGGTAAAGAACATCTAGCCGCTCGAGAGCACCCTTACCTGCCGATCTATAAAGTATGTCTCTGTAATATAGCATGGATAGGATGGTCATCTGAATCAGGGTTAGTTTGGCAGCTGGGGTGAAGGAGGAGCGATTACGATAGAGGAAACCAAGTKTAGATGTAACTTTAGCCTGCAGCTTTGAAATGTGCTGAGAGAAGGACAGTGTACCGTCTAGCCATATTCCCAAGTACTTGTATGAGGTGATTACCTCAAGCTCTAAACCCTCAGAGGTAGTAATCACACCTGTGGGGAGAGGGGCATTCTTCTTACCAAACCACATTACCTTTGTTTTGGAGGTGTTCAGAACAAGGTTAAGGGTAGAGAAAGCTTGGTGGACACTAAGAAAGCCAGCTGAGGGGCCAGCTGAGTATAAGACTGTATCATCTGCATATAAATGGATGAGCGCGCTTCCTACTACCTGAGCTATGTTGTTGATGGGGCCTAGGATTGAGCCTTGGGGTACTCCCTTCGTGACAGGCGGTGGCTGAGACAGCAGATTTTCTGACTTTATACACTGCACTCTTTGAGAGAGGTTGTTAGCGAACCAGGCCAAAGACACCTCAGAGACACCAATACTCTTTAGCCGGCCCACAAGAATGGAATGGTCTACCGTATGAAAAGCTTTGGCAAAGTATATAAATATCAGGACAACATTGCTTCGAATCAATGGCAATGGTGACATCATTGAAGACCTTTAAGGTTGCAGTGACACATCCATAACCTGAGCGGAAAACAGATTGCACACCAGAGAGAATACTATAGACATTATTTTGAATAGAATGGATTATTTTTGTATTTTATACAACATTCTTAGTAGATTTAATCTCTCAATGTTCATCTCAAAGAGCAATAGATTTCTCCCTTTAGATGTTGAAATTCCCTAGTTATGGGAAGTTCGGCTCTTTTTACTGACTCTGATCTTTTCGACTATTTCAGTGAAAATGACAAATATTTCTACTCATTTTGTTCATATGAGTCTTTAATGCTCAGAGCACGCAGGAACCATAACGGCGAACGATGAACTGAAAACTGTAGATAGTCATGATTCTGCAAGCTTCGCGTTCACGTTGTTCATTGCTAGGCATACAAATAAGATTATTTCTTGGTACATTTGAAATGAGGTCTGGTTGTGGTTGCATGCAGACTAGACTGTGAAGGACTCTTGGCGGACTGAATTTATATATTTTTGTATTTTTTTTCATTTTAATTCAAAATGAAATATCATACAATTAATTTAGCACATTTCTTATACATTTGTACATTAACTTGCGTTGAATATTATTTTCAGTGATTTTTAAGGTTTTCCTAATGTTAATAATTCAACATGACGCCTGAATGTACAAACTTGCCTTTGTGACAGTTGAAAACATTTATTTATTATGAAAAATAAGATACTTACACCAAACCTTTTCGTGAGARTATGACAACAACCATATGATTTCCCTATCTAAAACAAATCAATCAATGTAAATTATACATAATATACTAATTTACCTCAATGACAAGGTGTGCTGGAAATAACATATGTAAAAAAAAAAAAAAAAAGATGTACAAAAACAATGTTTTATTGCAAACATTTTGAACAACAACCATTGTTAAACAATTAATTAACATAAGACAAAGTAAGATTCCAAAAGTAGCCGATGGGCAGAGCTCAAGGAAGTTAGCCAGTATTTTTGAGAGATGGGCCCAGATTGTAGAGAGTTCATCCGCATAGTAGAGCTCAGTGAGCAAAGTGAAACTGTATCATTTGTGGTATATACAACACAGGTGTGGAGGGTCACCTGCTTGTGAGAATCACCAAAGTGAACTGCCGGATTTCACTGGTGTATTTACACAGGTAGTTCTTTGCAAAGTCAATATGCACGATGATCTCCTCTTTCCGCAGATTCTATTTTAATTCTCTCAGTTTCYAGTATTGGTGTCYAATGTTGTACACGTGTTTCCCCAACTTCTCTTTCAATCCTTTGGAGAAGTCCTCCAATAGAATCTGCAGTGTGCCACACACCTTTTCTTTTACTGTCAAATGTACAGTGAACTTCTCCATGTTTCCCTCTTTGTTTCTCTTCTTTCTCTCTCTTCAGGTTTGTTTTTCCACTCAAACCACCATGTCTGCTCACCAGCATCAAAGMCAGATGTTTTAAGCTCTTTGGCTTGGCAAAGGGAGCACTCTGTCTACATGCACTCTTTCTTCAGGTTCTCACAGCACAAAGACTCTATAAGGTTCTCAATGTTGCTGCAGCTGATCACTTTGTGATACTGTAGTTTGTKCGCCATGAACTGGAGGTTAMCGTAGGTTTTGCAGAGACATGTGTCTCATATCTGACTGAGGTGGTGTGTTGCCTGATAGGTAGGTCTCCATTGCAACTGTTCTCTTTAAAGTCTGTCTTCTATTGCGTTGGTTGCATTTCTATTGCCTTCTCTTGCTTCTTTCTCCTCGCTTTGTAAGCTCAGAGATAGATTTKATTTCTCCCTTCTCTTTTCTCTTCCAGTATCTCTCCCTGTCTTTTTGCAGATGTTCCTGGTATTTCTATGTGTGTGACATCTATTTCTCTGTGCTGTTTCATGTAACATCTTCTAATTAAATGATTTTAAAACATGATTAAATAAGCCTAAAATAAAAGAAAGTACGTTCTGTCATTACCACCACAGTTCAAGTTTGTGATGGAAATGACTGATCTAAATGACGATTCTACAGTTTTTGGAGAAAAATGACAGACTGCTTAGCATGCTTTGGCTAGTATTACAGCTATTATATAGTTAGCTAGCATACACTAAATACATAAAATATACTTTTTTCATTTTATTATTCTACCACAAATTAAAGAAATTAAAGCCTGTTTGGAAATGACTGACAATAAAAATATTCTCGACAAAAGCAATATTTACCTAACTTTTTCCTCAACTTCTGGACATCACATCTGGAACAACTGTCCACTGCAGCCATGTGCTTCAGAGTCACAAGTTTCCATGTTAACTAAATTAACATTCTCTTGACAAAACTTTATTTAATGAGGAATAGGTCCTCAGTGGTGGAAATGACACCACTAACAAAGAACAGGTATATTTTGTGTAAATAACAATATAAAGGGCATACTCACAATAAATATTGACATAGATTTTATTTAATAGACTCTTTCTCTAATAGATAGCATTATATAATTAAGCAATAAGGCCCGAGGGGGTGTGGTATATGGCCAATATACCATGGCTAAGGGCTGTTCTTAAGCACGACGCAACGCAGAGTTCCTGGACACAGCCCTTAGCCATAGTTTATTAGATATATATCACAAACCCCCGAGGTGCCTTATTGCTATTATAAACTGGTTACCAACGTAATTAGAGCAGTAAAAATAAGAGTTTTGTCATACCTGTGGTATTGCTGTCAGCCAATCAGCATTCAGGGCTCAAACCACCCAGTTTATAATGTGTAATTATTCATGTTTTCTCCTATAAAAACTCAAAAGTCTTGGTCAGGGACAAGGGCAAAACAGTGAAATTGAGGTAAAAAATGCATCTGAAATGTTACTAAAATACACTGCTCAAAAAAATAAAGGGAACACTAAAATAACACATCCTAGATCTGAATGAATGAAATATTCTTATTAAATACTTTTTTCTTACAGAGTTGATGTGCTGACAACAAAATCACACAAAAATATCAATGGAAATCAAATTTATCAACCCATGGAGGTCTGGATTGGAGTCACACTCAAAATTAAAGTGGAAAACCACACTACAGGCTGATCCAACTTTGATGTAATGTCCTTAAAACAAGTCAAAATGAGGCTCAGTAGTGTGTGTGGCCTCCACGTGCCTGTATGACCTCCCTACAACGCCTGGGCATGCTCCTGATGAGGTGGTCTCCTGAGGGATCTCCTCCCAGACCTGGACTAAAGCACCGCAAATCCTGGATAGTATGTGGGTGCAACGTGACGTTGGTGGATGGTGCGAACATGATGTCCCAGATGTGCTCAATTGGATTCAGGTCTGGGAACGGGCGGGCCAGTCCATAGCATCAATGCCTTCCTCTTGCAGGAACTGCTTACACACTCCAGCCACATGAGGTCTAGCATTGTCTTGCATTAGGAGGAACCCAGGGCCAACCGCACCAGCATATGGTCTCACAAGGGGTCTGAGGATCTCATCTCGGTACCTAATGCAGTCAGGCTACCTCTGGCGAGCACATGGAGGGCTGTGCGGCCCCCAAAGAAATTCCACCCCACACCATGACTGACCCACCGCCAAACCGGTCATGCTGGAGGATGTTGCAGGCAGCAGAACGTTCTCCACGGCGTCTCCAGACTCTGTCACGTCTGTCACATGTGCTCAGTGTGAACCTGCTTTCATCTGTGAAGAGCACAGGGCGCCAGTGGCGAATTTGCCAATCTTGGTGTTCTCTGGCAAATGCCAAACGTCCTGCACGGTGTTGGGCTGTAAGCACAACCCCCACCTGTGGACGTCGGGCCCTCATACCACCCTCATGGAGTCTGTTTCTGAACGTTTGAGCAGACACATGCACATTTGGGCCTGCTGGAGGTCATTTTGCAGGGCTCTGGCAGTGCTCCTCCTTGCACAAGGCCGAGGTTGCGGTCCTGCTGCTGCGTTGTTGCCCTCCTACGGCCTCCTCCACGTCTCCTGATGTACTGGCCTGTCTCCTGGTAGCGCCTCCATGCTCTGGACACTACGCTGACAGACACAGCAAACCTTCTTGCCACAGCTCGCATTGATGTGCCATCCTGGATGAGCTGCACTACCTGAGCCACTTGTGTGGGTTGTAGACTCCGTCTCATGCTACCACTAGAGTGAAAGCACCGCCAGCATTCAAAAGTGACCAAAACATCAGCCAGGAAGCATAGGAACTGAGAAGTGGTCTGTGCACCACCCTGCAGAACCACTCCTTTATTGGGGGTTCTTGCTAATTGCCTATAATTTCCACCTGTTGTCTATTCCATTTGCACAACAGCATTGGAAATTTATTGTCAATCAGTGTTTGTTCCTAATGGAACAGTTTGATTTCACAGAAGTGTGATTGACTTGGAGTTACATTGTGTTGTTTAAGTGTTCCCTTTATTTTTTTGAGCAGTGTACTTAGTGTTTAAAATTGAAAATTGACCCTGAGGACATATTGCCCGTAGTTGCAGAATCACCCTAATACTGCTGTAGAATGAATTGCAGCCAGCGGGTCAAACTAACAACTAAAATGAATGAGTCACTCAGAAAAACAAATTATTTGTCTTGGAATTCCCCCCCAGGTGTCAGGCGACAGAAAGCTTCATGAATTGATGGTATAATGTTAAGGTCTATTGAATGGTCTAGCCTAGGTCCCCATACGTGATCAATTTCAATGTTAAAACCGGGAGTTAATGTATCAATGGCCACTAACTACACTGAAACTCACAGATTGGGACAACACCTTCACATGAAACCCCGAATGTACGTGGAACCAGTGGCGTCATTAGGCCTGGGCTTCCAGGGCTTCAGCCCCTGATATTTTTCATCCAGCCCAGAACCTTTTTTTCAGTCTGGTGTGAGTTTCCATAAGCACACCACTTGCGCTATGCAGTATTTAAAAAAAAWTTTTACTGACATTTTTACTAGTATTATTATTTTTCTTCCTCTGCTAATTATGTCTAAACCCATGCCTACAATTTATGTTCTTAAAATCCGATTTTAAGCCTAAACCTAACCTTAGCCCGAACCGTAACCACACTGCTAACCTTAACATTTTTGTAGCCAATTTTGACTCTGTCTGTGGAATCTGACTTTGGGTCTGTGTTCTCTAGCAGGAACCCAGTAGTAGGCACTGCAAGAAACCCCTTGAGTGGCACGGTAGCTGCTGTGATTGGCCAAGATTTCACAATGCAGTGGACTGCTCACTTCCCTTGACCCCTCCCCCACACATAAAGCACCGGTAAGATGTCAATAGGCAGTTCATTTTGCCTCACCCGGTGGCCCAGGTGAGCGGAGTTTACACATTGTAAACCATTCAATTGGTCTTTAAGTGAAATCTCCACCCACCTGGTGCACTGGGCAATCCAAAATGAACTCGCCCTATGTCATCATTCAGCAAAATGCCAATCACTCAGTCAGAGTCTGCAGTATAGCACTGAGCAAAGTGTGATAAATAAAATTTTTGTCTTAATCTGTTGTTGTCTAGTACTGTATTTTTGCTAGCTAGAGCCATCTACTTTAAAACTTCTTGCCGCACAGATCCATTTACATTTACATTTAAGTCATTTAGCAGACGCTCTTATCCAGAGCGACTTACAAATTGGTGCATTCACCTTATGACATCCAGTGGAACGGCCACTTTACAATAGTGCATCTAAATCTTTTAAGGGGGGGGGGGGGGGTGAGAAGGATTACTTTATCCTATCCTAGGTATTCCTTAAAGAGGTGGGGTTTCAGGTGTCTCCGGAAGGTGGTGATTGACTCCGCTGWCCTGGCGTCGTGAGGGAGTTTGTTCCACCATTGGGGGGCCAGAGCAGCGAACAGTTTTGACTGGGCTGAGCGGGAACTGTACTTCCTCAGWGGTAGGGAGGCGAGCAGGCCAGAGGTGGATGAACGCAGTGCCCTTGTTTGGGTGTAGGGCCTGATCAGAGCCTGAAGGTACGGAGGTGCCGTTCCCCTCACAGCTCCGTAGGCAAGCACCCTTTAGCGGGATCATTTTCGTAAACAACCGCTGAATTGCAGAGCGCCAAATAAAATAAAAATACTACAAATATTTATAATCATGAAAACACAAGTGAAATATACCAGAACACAGCTTAGCTTGTTGTTAATCCACCTATCGTGTCAGATTTTGAAAATATGCTTTACAGCGAAAGCAATCCAAGCGTTTGTGAGTTTATCAATCACTAGACAAAACAGTAAGAACAGCTAGCCGCAAATTAGCTTGGTCACGAAAGTAAGAAAAGCAATKAAATTAATCGCTTACCTTTGATAATCTTCGGATGTTTGCACTCACGAGACTCCCAGTTACACAATAAATGTTATTTTTGTTCGATAAAGATTAGTTTTATAACCAAAAACCGCCATTTGGTTTGCGCGTTATGTTCAGAAAACCACAGGCCAAACCACCAAATTCCAAAAAGTATCCGTAATGTTCGTAGAAACATGTCAAACGTTTTTTATAATCAATCCTCAGGTTGTTTTTAACATACATAATCGATAATATTTCAACTGGACGGTAACCTATTCAATACTACAGAGAAAGAAAATGTCGAGCTACATCTCTCGCACGCAGGAACTAATCAAAGGACACCTGACGCGTTTTGAAAAATCTCGCTCATTTTTCAAAATAAAAGCTTGAAACTATGTCTAAGGCCTGGTCACAGCCTGAGGAAGCCATTGGAAAAGGAATCTGGTTGATACCCCTTTAAATGGAGGAGGGGCAGGCAACGGAACAGGGATTTTTCCAAATAAAAGGCACTTCCGGGTTGGATTTCCTCAGGTTTTCGCCTGCAAAATCAGTTCTGTTATACTCACAGACAATATTTTGACAGTTTTGGAAACTTAAGAGTGTTTTCTATCCTAATCTGTCAATTATATGCATATTCTAGCATCTGGACCTGAGAAATAGTCCGTTTACCTTGAGAACGTTATTTTCCCAAACATAAAAATTCTGCCCCCTAGCTGAAAGAAGTTTTAAGTGTTGCCTGTCTTCCCGTAGCCTACTTGGTGTGTGAACTGCTGACTGCTCATAACATGCAGATGATTGTTGAAACATCAACCAGGATTAAAGGGCAGGGCAATTTGTGACTGTTGTTGTTTTTGTAATCAGTGGCTGTATTGGAGGGGAGTGGTTTCTCCTGTCCTATTAGTACTTTAGACTCCTCTGTTTAGCAGCAGCAGTTGTGACAGTGGTGGTCTCATTGCCGAAACAAAGACAGTTCTGCCGAGTTGTTCTGCAGGGTTATTGGAGGAAGGAAAGAGAGGAAAGCTCCACACCACTCTCTCACTTGTGTATCTTACCTAGTTATTTTCAAATGATCTAACTTTGCTCTTTGGTAGCTCTGGCAACTATGTGTGTGTTTTCTATTCCTGTTTGTTCCTCTCCCTGTAGGTTTTACAGACGCTCCCCACCCCTTGGCTGTAACCCTTCTAAGTTAGTGTACCCTGTGCACACAACCCATGTGGAATTCCTGGTCTTTGGCAGCGTTTGGAACTGCCGATCTACGGTCAAGAACGCTGAGTTCATCTCAGCCTGTGCTGCCCTTCAGTCCCTTGACTTTTTGGCCCTGACAGAGACATGGATCACCCCAGAGAACAGGGCTACTCAAGCTTCTCTCACTTCATCTGACGACTGTATGTTTTCTCTAATAGTCTGGGAGCATATATTCGCTGCGTTGGTGGCACAGGACTACTCATTTCTCCTAAGTGGAGAATTTCTCATTTCTCCCTCACACACCTGTCCATCTCCTCATTTCAACTCCATGCGGTCACTGTCAATGGTCCACTCAAGCTTAACATTGTAGTCATCTATCGCCCACCAGGTGCCCTTAGACAGTTCCTCAATGAGCTTGACACCTTGATAAGCAAATTTCCTGACGATGGCCCACTGCTATCCGTACTTGGCGACTTCAACCTCCCAACGTCTGCCTTCAATTKATTTCTTTCCAACACTCTCTTTCGCATCCTTACCTCTTTTGACCTCACCCTTCCCAGTCCCCTCCCACTAACAAGGCAGGCAATACACTTGACTTCATCTTTACTTGAGGCTGTCGCCTACTAATCTTACTGCAACCCCCTCCAGGTCTCTGATCACTACTTTGTTTCCTGTTCTGTATCCCTTTCCTCCAATCCTTCTCCCCCAGGTCTTCTGAGTCTACCTCTTCGACCCTACTCTCCTCTCTTTCCGCATCCTATGACTCATCTCCTTTCCTCCCGGACGGCTCGGCCCTCCCTTCCTCCTCCATGACTGAGTGACTTATTGCGAGCTTACAGAACAGAGCTACGGGCAGCTGATCGAAAATGGAGGAAAACAAAATTTCCGGAGGACATGTCATCCTTTCACTCCTTCCTCTCAACCTTCTCTTCCTCTGTATCTGCTGCTAAAGCCACTTTCTATCATTCTAAATTTCAAGCTTCTGCTTCTAACCCTAGGAAACTATTTTCCTCCTCCTTCTCCTCCACCCTTCCCCCTCCTTTCTCCCTCTCTGCGGATGACTTTGTCAACTACTTTGAAAAGAAGGTGGACAACATCCACTCCTCACTCACTCAGACGAGAGTCCACTGTTCCCACTCACACAGAACTACTCTATGCCTTGAACTCTTTCACCCCTCTCTCTCCAGATGAAATCCTGCAACTAGTGAGGACTGGACGCCCGATAACCTGCCCACTCGACCCCATCCTCTGGTCTGGGGAGTTACCTTCTCCCAGTCCTTACTCCCTCACCAACTCATACCTGACCACTGTCTGCATCCACTCTGACTTTCAAATTGGCCTAAGTCGCTCCCTTCCTCAAGAAATCAACACTCGACGACTCTGACGTTAAAAACTACAGACTGGTATCCCTTCTGTCTTTTCTTAGTGGAGCATGCTGTCTCTGACAAACTTTCTCGCCATCTCTCTCAGAACGCTCTTCTTGACCCTAACCAGTCAGTCTTCAAGACGGGTCACTCAACCAAGACTGCTCTTTTCTGTGTCACGGAGGTTCTCCACCCTGCCAAAGCTGACACTCTCCTCTGTTCTTATCCTCCAAGCTCTATCGGCTGCCTTCGACACCGTGAACCATCAGATACTCCTCTCCACCTTCTTTAGGCTGGGCGTCTCAGGCTCTGCACACTCTTGGATTGCATCCTACCTGACAGGTCGCTCCTACCAGGTGGCGTGGCGAGAATCTGTCTCCGCACCACGTGCTCTCACCACTAGTGTCCCCCAGGGCTCTGTTCTAGGCCCTCTTTTCTCTATACACCAAGTCACTCGGCTCTGTCATATCCTCACCTGGTCTCTTCTATCATTGCTATGTGGATGACACTCAACTACTTTTCTCCTTCCCCCCTTCTGACACCCAGGTGGCGAAACGCATCTCTGTGTGACTGCCAGATATCTCATCTTAGATTTCAACTCACCACCTCAAGCTCAACCTTGGCAAGATGAAGCTGCTCTTCCTCATAGGGAAGGCCTGCCTGCTCCAAGACCTCTCTCATGGTTGACAACTCCACGGTGTCTCCCTCCCAGAGTGCAAAGAACCTTGGCGTAACCCTGGACAACAACCTGTCATTCTATGCAAACATCAAAGCAGTGACTCATTCCTGCAGGTTTATGCTCTACAACATCCGTAGAGTACGACCCTACCTCACACAGAACGCTGCAGCCCGGTTGGTGTTCAACCTTCCCAAGTTCTCCCATGTCACCCCACTCCTCCACACACTCCACTGGCTTCCAGTTGAAGCTCGCAGCCACTACAAGACCATGGTACTTGCCTACGGAGCAGGAAGAGGAACTGCCCCTCCCTACATTAAGGCTTTGCTCAAACCCTACACCCCAACCCGAACACTCCGTTATGCCACCTCTGGTCTCTTGGCCCTCCCACCCCTGCGAGAGGGCAGCTCCCACTCAGCCCAGTCCAAGCTCTACTCTGTCCTGGCACCCCAATGGTGAACCAGCTTCCCCCTGAAGCTAGAACAGCAGAGTCCCTGCACATCTTCCGAAAACACCTGAAACCCTACCTCGTCAAAGAGTATTTTAATTCATCCAACAGCACCCCCTCCTTACCTCGACAAAATGTGGACATCCCTTCAAATTAGTGGATTTGCCCATTTCAGCAACACCTGTTGCTGGAAGCAATGTCAGCAGAAGAACTGCTCGTCGGGAGCTTCATGAAATGGGTTTCCATGGCTGAGCAGCCACACACAAGCCTAAGATTACCATGTGCAATGCCAAGTGTTTGTTGGACTGGTGTAAAGATTGCTGCCATTGGACTCTGGAGCAGTGGGAATGCGTTCTCTGAAGTGATGAATCACTCCTCTTCATCTGACAGTCCGACGGATAAATCTAGGTTTGGCGGATGCCAGGAGAACGCTACCTGCCCGAATGCATAGTGCCAACTGTAAAGTTTGGTGGAGGAGGAATAATGGTCTGGGGCTGTTTTTAATGATTCCGGCTAGGCCCCTTAGTTCCAGTGAAGGGAAATCTTAACGCTACAGCATACAATGATATTCTAGACAATTATGTTGCTTTCAACTTTGTGGCAACAGTTTAGTGAAGGCCCTTTTTCCTGTTTCAGCATAACAATTCCTCCATGCACTAAGCACGGTCCATACAGAAATAGTTTGTTTAGATCGGTGTGAAAGAACTTGACTGGCCTGCACAGAGCCATGACCTTAACCCTATCAAAAACCTTTGGGATGGATTGGAACATTGACTGTGAGCCGAAGGGGGGGGACGGGCGCAACTCCATATTAATACCCATGATTTTGGAATGAGATGTTCGACAAGCAGGTGTCCACATACTTTTGGTATTGTATTGGACTTACTTTTTCTATTGTTGCATTGTCGAAAGGTTGACCTGCAAGTAAGGGAAAGGGGAGACCTAGTCAGTTGCACAACTGAAAGCACCAAAATGTATCTTCCGCACTTAACCCATCCCTCTGAATCAGAGGTGCGCAAGGGGGCCTGCCTTAATTGACATCATCGGCACCCGGGGAGCAGTTGTTGTTGGGGGTTACCTGCCTTGGTCAAGGGCAGAACGGCAGATTTTTCCACCTTGCCGGCTCGGGATTCACCTTGCCGGCTCGGGATTACTGGTTTAACGCTCTTAACCAGTAGGCTACCTGCTGCTCCGGTAAGCAGTTTAATGCACTGTGTACTTCCTGTATATCATGTACATGTGACAAATAAACTAACTTGAACTTAGAAGGGGGTGGGCATCCAGAAAGAGGGGGGGAAATATGGCCAGCTTTGTGGTTAAATTGTGAAAAATATTGAAAATACATAGGCCCTTAAATTGTGTCCTCAAATGTTATGTAATCTAAAAATCTCACATTAGATGGTAGACTGACGAAATGAAATTCATCATTGAGGTCTTATAACGTATTCAATTCTACAGGTAATTTTTGGGGGGCTCATCTTTCTTTATATTCATGTAGCATCTTATCTGCCATGTTTGGAGTTGTATTGCTCTGTTACGCAGACACTTGAATATATTTTTACAGTCGAGTTGCCCTGGTCATGTCAGAATACAGTAACTTTAAAGAGCAACTGCCCCTTAAAACCAACTTCTCATTCAGAAAACAGCCTATGTGGCATCGATATGAGTCAAACCGTCAAAATTGACTACAAAGTGTAAATGGGATAATTTTGGTCATAATGCCTGTCTTGTCCAAAATGGAGTTTTGTGAGACTTGTGGTGGTGACTGCATCACAACGTAAATGAAGGTTGGATTTGTTTCAATCCTGCCCACAGCTGGCAGCACACAAGTAATCATCAATTTGGAGTGCAGCTGCACGCGACCCTATCGTAATGCCTGTGGTAAATTTGGGGTGACTTTGGGTATTCCTATGGGGCTAGTTATGGACCATTGGTAAATTATACAATGTACTTGGGACATGTTAAAACTCCAATAGCTACAAATTTTAATGACTTAACCTCAAACCAACTATAAATTGTAGAAATTCATATACAAATATTGAAAGCATTTAATGAGACAACTAAAAGATGTTCAACATGAAAATATTGTCCTATTTACATTGTGTAATTTATTGACAGTCCCCAAATAGTCCGGTTGAAGCTAATTGGCTAAATAACTCTTCCCACCTGCGAACACACACGAGACACCCACATCAAACCACACCCTGAAACCACCTCACGTTTGAATTCAGTCATGGCCGCTAGCATTTCTTAATGAACCAAATCCAAAACGAGGCCAAATCAGGCAGTGCAGTCACCGTTTAAAACAAACTAATAACATGTTGTACCTCTACGTTGCATCCTTGCAGATTAACCAAGGAGGAGGACAGATGAGAACAGCAGGTCACTGGAGCACTTAGAACAGCAGTAGCCAGGGGAAATTGGTAGGGAAGAGGATGATTTAGGTGACCAAGACACAGGCCCAAAACAAGTTAAGCTACCCCAGTATCCCCTTGACCGTTTTGGATTAAATAACTAAAAAGACACACCAGACAAGACACAGAGATAGCAACAGAAGAGTAGGATATGATGGAGAAAGACACACCAGACAAGACACAGAGATAGCAACAGAAGAGTAGGATATGATGGAGAAAGACACACCAGACAAGACACAGAGATAGCAATAGAAGAGTAGGATATGATGGAGAAACACACACCAGACAAGAAGCAGAGACAGCAACAGAAGAATAGGATATGATGGAGAGGGACACCAGAAGAACAGAACAGGCCATAACAACAGAAGAGGATAGATAAAGGAGTCAGTAAAAAACAAGAACCTAAGACAGGAAACAGATGAAAAGAGAGACAGCAACAGACAAGATACAGCAAAAGTGACAGAAGAGATGGAGAGAGAACAGAGTTTGGATGAGCACACAGTAGACAGTATCACTACAAGCTGCTCCATAGATTCTAATTAGTTTGATTTATTTGCAAAAAATGATAACAGGTGAAATGCAGACAGTGAAAAACTATAACATTTCCAAAGAATTTTCAGGTGAGGTGAAAAGGCCTGTAAAATTACCATTAAACAATTGTTTACTTTTACAGTTTTTACAACCAGGGCAGGGTAAGAGAGGAGGGTAGACAAGAGACAGCAATACAGAAGACTGTGAGACAGCAACAGAAGAGGGCAGACAAGAGAGACAGCAACAGAAGACACAGAAAAAAGTGATGGAGAGAGGAAGAGGAGTGAGCACACAGTAGACTGTATCACTTKAAGCTGCTCTATGGATTCTAACTAGTGTGTGCATGTGTGTGAGAGAGAGGGTGTTTCGGTACTGTGTGATTCTTTAATCAATTTAGCTTATTGGGCAGGTCAAGTTGTTGAATGGTATGGAGGTTTTTGGCAATACACTGTAGACAGTGGTGTAAAGTACTTAAGTAAAAATAGTTTAAAGTACTACTTAAGTAGATTTTTTGGGTCTGTACTTTTATTTTACTATTCATATTTTTGACAACTTTTACTTTTACTCCATACATTTTCCATGACACCCAAAAGTACTCGATAGGAAGATGGTCTAATTCACACACTTTTCAAGAGAACATCCCTGGTCATCCTTACTGTGTCTGATCTGGCGGACTCAATAAACACATGCTTCGTTTGTAAATAAATAAAAATATACAAAATGTGGCTGTCTGCTTTGCTAAATATAAGGAATTGATTTATACCTTTATTTTTTACATTTGATACTTAAGTATATTTAAAACCAAATACTTTTAGACTTTTACTCAAGTAGTATTTTACTGGGTGACTTTCACTTTTACTTGAGTCATTTTCTATGAAGGTATCTTTACTTCTACTCAAGTATGACAATTGTGTACTATTTCCACAACTGACTGTAGATGTATGTATTCCAGAGTAGAGAGTGTTCCAGAGTAGAGACCCACAGTAGCTACTGTAATTAAGTACTGGAACTGTCTGCTGTGGCAGGTACGAAGGTGCCAGTTACGTGAAAAATATCTTCTCTCAATGTTAATATCAAAGGGCACCAAATTCAACAAATAAAATGCCGGGGGAGGATCCCTCAGACCCCCCTACTGGTTTAGGGCTAAACTCCGAATGTTTTCAAATCCTAGAAACGCCCCTGGGTGCAACGTGGACGACAACATTGATAAAAGTCGGACTTGAATGTCAAAATCCATTGAGTACTCCCTACATGCTGATCATGACAGCTGCTGGCGCTGAAGCAGTTTGCTGTGAGATCCCTGCGGAGAGTGACAAGAGTATTTATGCCCGAGTGAACCGCAGAGACAAAGGGCGGCCAATGTGCCTCACTCGGTTCGCTGCGCTTGTCTCTTTACTTCTGTCTTGTGCTGTACTCTTGCTAAACGCATATCATCATAAAGCAGCAGACTACCAGGTGAGCTTCTCATTCAACAGCGCACAAATGTTCTTCGATTAAATCAACCTGTTACCTGCAAATAATCCTGATTCGTAATAATTTATGGATAGTGTTGTGTGTGGTTAGAAACGAAACTGGTACAGTAGCCTACAGTAAATGTGTATAATTATTAGAGAGCCAACAGGTGTCATTCTAATTGTGGTAATACTCGGGGACTGTATTTGGATCAATATATTTATTTAACTAGGCAAGTCAGTTAAGAACAAATTCTTATTTACAATCACAGCCTACACCGGCCAAACCCGGACCAATTGCGCTATGGAACTCCCAATCACAGCCGGTTGTGATACAGCCTGGAATCGAACCAGGGTGTCTGTAGTGACACCTCATGCACTGAGATGCAGGGCCTTAGACCACTGTGCCACTCGGGAGCTAAATCAAGTACATTTTTAAGAGATTATGCTCTGAAAATCTTAATGGATCTTGTGTTTTTATTTTTAGCACACTTCAGCTGGAGGTGATTCTATGGGTAAATTATTATTATGACTATGGTTATGATATTCTAATCATCATCATAATTATCATCATCATCATCATCATCATCATCCTCACTGTCTATTTTATCCCGCCATGGGCAGTGTTCAACAGCAGCAGCAAATTGAAAACAATCTAAGTGCCCATCTGACAGGTATAATTATGATACACACACACTATTCCTTGAAAGACCAATCATTAAGACTAAGCTAAAAAGTAATGGCCTCTCTTGTCTCTCCTCCAGCTCCATACTCATTTAATCATTCAAAAATGGTATACCTTGAATGGGAGTACAACCTTGGACTTGCTCATCTTAGCGGCTTTAAGTATCATGACGGCGACCTCATCGTGCTCAAAGATGGCATGTACATGGTTTACCTGCAGATCACCTTCCGAAGCCCTGGTCACTTTGTGTGTAACGAGGAGGACTCAGGTTTCACCCTCACCCAGAAAGTAATCCTGTTTGCAAAGAGCTACCAAAAAAACAGAGAACTGCTAACAGCATCTGACACAGTGGACTGCATTCCCAAATCGAATGACTGTCAGCCAACTGGTTCAGAGGGCTGCAAGGAGGACTCGGGGACTCAGTACTGGGAAAAGTCTCTCTGCACATCCGGGGTGTTTAAACTAAAAGCTGGGGACAGGCTCAGAGTGAGGAAGGGGGACAGGTACCATGAGCTGATGCTCCTTGAAGAAGACAGGACATTTTTTGGGGCACATCTCATTTGATGTTGATTCCCAGAAACAACAGGTGCAGGGATAATAATGGACTTATATACTGCTATATATATATATATATATATATGTTTTGTTTGTTTTTTAATGACTATGCCATAACTGTTGTTTTCTGTGTCATCTCCATGATAGCCTAACTTTGTGGAAATTATTGTAATCACTAACCACACAAATTAATGTCTGTCCACTGTATACTTTACTTACTTCTTGGAGTTTTCATTTTATAATTATTTCATAATGTGTGTGAGAGAGCACTTGAAGAAGGAAATCAGTTGTATTATGCTCTCATAAAGTGTCCATAAATAACTTGTTGTTCAGTTAAACAGTGCATTAACACAGGCAGCGCAATTATGTGTCCACAAATGGGTATTTTGACCAATCGGATCAGCTCTTTTGCCAATATCAAAGTGTCAAACAAATGTGATCATAATGTGATAAAAGGAGAGGCTATTCCTTTACTCTGAAATTTCATAGATTTTACTCTGCAACTCCAGTAGATTATTTTAATCAGTCTGTTTCATATTGTTTCACCTGGTCAGCAACAGAGAATTCAAATGAGCAGGTGTAACAGATGGGGATTTCTAACCTCTCTCCTCAGCCTGAAATGTCTCCACCCGCGCCCCAGAGAAGTTGTCAAGAGGGTAGTCACGTTTATTTGCAAGACAGAGGTCTGAAGTTCCAGTCAGTCTCAGTGTGAGCTGGTGTAGGAGAGACGGTATAATAATCAAGAACAGTGATGTCCGTAACACAGGCAATTAGGGAACTTTCTATCAAACTAGATTGATGATCTTACCCAATGCCTGGAAAGCCTTGTAATCAGTTTGTGTTATTGAACCTAGCCACGAGTAGAGTCTGACTGTGTCAGCTACAAATGTCCCTAAAGCTCATCCTGATCATCTACTGTATAAAAAATAAAGTGATGTTTGATGTGTCTCCAGCAGATTAACAACAGGATGAACATGCAATGTGTTGTTTACCACGTCAGCCTAACCTTACTTAAGAATGTAAGGAATGCACACTCTTGCACCATCGTGACGGTCAACACCCATTGTAAATGATGATTAACTTATGCATGGCTTACTGTTTACACGGGGTGAGCAATAGTAACATTCCCACTGTGTTTGGGTTCTGCACCTGTCTGCTCGACTTAGTGTTGGCTAAGAGTTTACATTGATGTTCCAGAAAGTAATAAAAGAAAAACTAGTTTTAATTTTCACAGAACATTTTCACATTCACATTATTAGGAAATTGTCTTCACTTCCATTTAAAATAAATGTCTACCCTTTATGACCTGTACCAATATCCGGGTGCATTTCTAGTGTGAAAAAGGTGTAGCATTTTAATTAATCTTTGAATACAGTAAATTACTTTGAAACATGTAAAATATAATTAATCCCCTCTTATGAAAGAAGATACTTACCATCACATTAAAGGTTTGCATAGTGGCCCTAAAAGGAATAACAAAATGCATCATGAAGCTGTAATAAGACACCAGAAGCATGGGTGGGCTACAGAAACAATAAACATGTGAGGACAGATAGAGAGGGGGCATTTAATAAAGTGATGGAGTCCAGGTGAGTCCAATGACGCGCTGATACGCATAACAATGGGGTGGCATGTATCCTAGTTGTTAGAGTGTTGGGCCAGTAACCGAAAGGTTGCTAGATTGAATCCCTGCGCTGACAAGGTAAGAATCTGTCATTCTGCCCCTGAACAAGGCAGTAACCCACTGTTCCTACAGGTCCTAAACAGGTCCTATAAGGCTAGATTTATTTGGCAACTTTAGTTGTGAGTGATACAAACCTTACAATGCCTTAAAAATCAACATATATATGGGATACACGACACAACTAAAGACTATTGATGATTTGAGAAAGTTGCAAAAAAAGCTTGCACTCTGTTCCTTGGCTCAGGCTGCACAGCTGTTCTCGCATCAATTGGTCATATTTTCACCCATCAGACTATTCTCAATTTAATCTTGTCTTTACTAATAAACTCAGTCAAAAAAGAAACGTCCCTTTTTCAGGACCCTGTCTTTCAAAGATAATTCGTAAAAATCCAAATAACTTCACAGATCTTCAATGTAAACACTGTTTCCCATGCTTGTTCAATGAACCATAAACAATTAATGAACATGCACCTGTGGAACGGTCGCCTAAGACAGCACTACAGGGATACAGGACGGACAGCTGATCATCCTCGCAGTGGCAGACCATGTGTAACAACACCTGCACAGGATCGGTACATCCGAACATCACACTTGCGGGACAGGTACAGGATGGCAACAACAACTGCCCGAGTTACACCAGGAACGCACAATCCCTCCATCAGTGCTCAGACTGTCCGCAATAGGCTGAGAGAGGCTGGACTGAGGGCTTGTAGGCCTGTTGTAAGGCAGGTCCTCACCAGACATCACCGGCAACAACGTCGGCTATGGGCACAAACCCACCGTTGTTGGACCAGACAGGACTGGCAAAAAGTTTGTCTCAGTTGTTGAATCTTGTTATGCTCATACAAATATTTACACGTTAAGTTTGCTGAAAATAAACGCAGTTGACAGTGAGAGGACGTTTCTTTTTTTGCTGAGTATATGTAAAATTATACTGAACCCAAAAATAAACGCAACATGCAACAATTTTTAAGAGTTACAGTTCATAAAAGGAAATCAGTCAATTGAAATAAATAAATGAGACCCTAATCTATGGCCTAATCTATGGATTTCACATGACTGGGAATACAAAATCTGTTGGCTGTAAAATACCTGTAAATCTTTTTTAGGGAGGGCCTCCCGAGTGGTGCAGCGGTCTGAGGCACTACATTGCAGTGTTGCGGTGTCACTACAGCCTGGGGTTCAATCCCAGCCTGTGTCATTACCTACCCTGACAGGGATTCCCATAGGGCGGAGCACAATTGGGAGGGTTTGACCGGGGGACCTTTACTTGGATCATTGTGCTCTAGTGACTCCTTGTGGCAGTGTTTCCTCCAACACATTGGTGCAGCTGGCTTCCGGGCTAAGTGAGCAGGTGTTAAGATGCGTGGTCATAGGTCATGTTTTGGAGGATGCATGACTTGACCTTTGCCTCTCCTGGGTGTGTTGGGGAGTTGCCGCGATGAGAAAAGATTGTAATCACAAAATTGGGGAGAAAAAGAGGGGTAAAAAGGTAGTGGTGTGGATCAGAAAACCAGCCAGTATCTGGMGTGACCACCATTTGCCTCAAGCAGCGTGACACATCTCCTTTGCATAGAGTTGATCAGGATGTGGCCTGTGGAATGTTGTCCTACTCCTCTTCAATGGCTGTGCGAAGTTCTTGGAAATTGGCGGGAACTGGAACTCGCTGTCGATCCAGAGCATCCCAAACAAACTCAATGGGTGACATGTCTGGTGAGTATGCAAACCATGGAAGAACTGGGACATTTTCAGCTTCCAGGAATTGTGTACAGATCCTTGTGACATTGGGCCGTGCATTATCATGCTAAAACACGATGAAGGCAGATGAATMGCACGACAATGGGCTTCAGGATCTCATCTCGGTATCTCTGTGCATTCAAATTGCCATCGATAAAATGCAATTGTGTTCGTTGTCCGAAGCTTATGCCTGCCCATACCATAACCCTCATAGTTTCTCAAAGCACATCCCTTTTTTATGTTTATTTTATTTTATTACCCATTTRTATCCCCAATTTCGTGGTAGTTATCCAATTTTTATCCAATTGGTAGTTACAGTCTTGTCCCATCGCTGCAACTCACGTACGGACTCGGTAGAGGCGAAGGTCGAGAGCCGTGCGTCCTCGGTCCTGGCAATATGACCGCAGAAACCTACCCACATCCTGATTCACTCTCTCCACCTGCCCGTTACTCTCGGGGTGAAAACCTGAGGTGAGGCTGACCGAGACCCCCAGACGTTCCATGAACGCTCTCCAGACCCTGGATGTGAACTGGGGACCCCGATCAGAGACTATATCCTCAGGCACCCCGTAGTGCCGGAAGACGTGAGTGAACAGGGCCTCTGCAGTCTGTAGGGCCGTAGGGAGACCGGGCAAAGCGAGGAGATGGCAGGACTTAGAAAACCAATCCACAACATCCAGGATCATGGTGTTGCCCTGTGATGGAGGAAGATCTGTCAGGAAGTCCACCGACAGGTGCAACCACGGCCGTTGTGGAACGAGTAGGGGTTGTAACTTCCCTCTGGGCAGGTGCCTGGGAGCCTTGCACTGGGCGCACACCGAGCAGGAGGAAACATAAACCCTCACGTCCTTGGCCAAGGTGGACCACCAGTACTTCCCACTAAGGCAACGCACCGTCCGACCGATGCCAGGGTGACCAGAGGAGGGTGACGTGTGTGCCCAATAGATCAAACGGTCGCGGACAGTAGACGGAACATACAGGCGCCCAGCTGGCCACCGTGTAAAAAACATGGCCCACCTTGCCTGGCGAGGGTTCAGTCTCCTCGCCGCCCAGATATACTCCAGATTGCAGTGGTCAGTCCAGATGAGATAAGGGTGTTTAGCCCCCTCAAGCCAATGTCTCCACGCCMTCAGAGCCTTGACAACAGTCAACAGCTCCCGGTCCCCCACATCATAGTTTCGTTCTGCCGGGCTGAGCTTCTTCGAAAAGAAAGCACAAGGGCGGAGCTTTGGTGGCGTACCCGAGCGCTGAGAGAGCACGGCTCCTATCCCAGCCTCGGACGTGTCCACCTCCCCTATGAACCCCAAAGAGGGATCCGGATGAGCCAGCACAGGAGCCGAGGTAAACAGAGCCTTCAGGTGACCAAAAGCCCTGTCCGCCTCAGCCGACCACTGCAGCCGCACCGGTCCCCCCTTCAGCAGTGAGGTAATGGGAGCTGCTACCTGACCAAAACCCTGAATAAACCTCCGGTAGTAGTTGGCAAACCCTAGAAACCGCTGCACTTCCTTTACCGTGGTGGGAGTCGGCCAATTACGCACGGCTGAAATGCGGTCACTCTCCATCTCCACCCCTGAAGTGGAAATGCGGTACCCTAGGAAGGAGACGGACTGTTGGAAGAACAGACATTTCTCAGCCTTGACGTACAGGTCATGCTCCAACAGTCGACCAAGCACCCTGCGCACCAGGAACACATGCTCGGCGCGTGTAGCGGAGTATATCAGAATATCGTCGATATACACCACTACACCCTGCCCGTGCAGGTCCCGGAAAATCTTGTCAACAAAGGCCTGGAAGACTGATGGAGCATTCATCAACCCGTACGGCATGACGAGGTACTCATAGTGCCCTGAGGCGGTACTAAATGCCGTCTTCCACTCGTCCCCCTTCCGGATACGCACCAGGTTGTAAGCACTCCTGAGATCCAATTTTGTGAAGAAGCACGCCCCGTGCATTGACTCGATCGCACTGGTGATGAGAGGCAGCGGGTAGCTATACCTCACCGTGATCTGATTGATCCATTGATTGTCAATACACGGGTGCAGACCCCATCCTTCTTCTTCACAAAAAATTAACTTGAGGAGGCAGGTGAAGTGGAGGTCCGAATGTATCCCTGCCCCAGGGATTCGGAGACATATGTTTCCATAGCCGCCGTCTCCTCCTGTGACAGAGGATACACGTGACTCCTGGGAAGTGCTGCGTCTACCAGAAGATTTATCGCACAATGCCCCCCGTCGATGAGGTGGTAATTTAGTCGCCCTCTTCTTACAGAAGGTGAGCGCCAAATCTGCATTTTCTGGGGGGATGCGCACAGTGGAGACCTGGTCTGGACTTTCCACCGTAGTCGCACCGATGGAAACCCTCACACACCTCCCTGAGCACTCTCGTGACCACCCCTTGAGAGCCCTCTGTTGCCATGAAATAGTGGGGTTATGACAGGACAACCAGGGTAGGCCCAGCACCACGGGAAACGCAGGAGAATCAATAAGGAAGAGACTGGTTCTCTCCTTGTGACCCTCCTGCGTAACCATGTCAAGTGGAGCGGTGGCCTCACTAATCAGCCCTGACCCTATTGGTCGACTATCTAGGGCGTGCACGGGGAAGGGCATATCCACAGGAACAAGGGGAATCCCTAAACTATGAGCAAATGAACGGTCAATAAAATTCCCAGCTGCGCCTGAATCGCGGACATGTCCACCAGCTGGTCCAATGTGAGGGTGGTGTCTCGGCAGGCCAACTCCCGACGGACGTCCTCGCGCAGACTGCACAGGTAGTGACTGATCAGGGCCCTGTCGTTCCATCCCGCGCTGGCCGCCAGGGTCCGGAAGTCAAAGGCGAAATCCTGCGCACTCCTCGTCCCCTGCCTCAGGTGGAACAGACGTTCACCCGCCGCTTGACCCTCAGGCGGGTGGTCGAACACTGCCCGAAAGCGGCGGGTGAACTCTGCGTAATGGTCCAACGCCGCGTCTCCCTCACTCCATACGGCATTGGCCCACTCCAGGGCTTTGCCTGAGAGGCAGGAGACGAGGGCGGACACACTTTCACGCCCCGAAGGAGCCGGGTGGCCGGTCGCCAGGTAGAGCTCCAGCTGTAGTAGAAACCCCTGCCATCTGGCAGCCGTCCCATCATACTCCCTCGGGAGCGCGAATCAAATCCCACTGGGACCAGGTGGAAGAGGAGTGGACAGTGGGACCTGTTGTAGTGGGGCTGGTGGAGGCGCTGAAAAAGCTCCTCCTCTCTCCCAACGATCCATTGTCTGCAGCACGCGATCCATGGCAGTGCCCAGACGTTGCAACATGGTCGCGTGCTGCTGAAAGCGCTCCTCCACTGGAACTGGGAGGGCATCTGCTCCTGCTGACTCCATATCAGGTGAGTGATTCTGTAAGGGTCTATGTGTAGCTGGTGCAGAGGAGTCAGGCGCATGACAGCAGAGATGAGTAAATAAAGGTAACTTTACTCAAAGTCATCAAAATACAAGATGAATCCAAGCCCACAATACGGACCACAATACAACAAACAATCACTCACAACCAAACATGGGGAACAGAGGGTTAAATACTAAACAGGTAATTGGGTGTGTAAGACATAGACAAAACAAATGGAAAATMAAAAGTGGATCGGTGGTGGCTAGAAGGCCGGTGACGTCGACCGCCGAACGCAGCCCGAACAAGGAGAGGGACCGACTTCGGCGGAAGTCGAATAAGTGCTGACAAAAAATGTCACCTTTTGCACACAGTGCTTCAGAAGTGGATACTCTGTGTCTGACACAAGGCACCAGAAATGGGTAACACCTGATCTTAGTTCACCTTACAATATGTAATTTGCCTGCAGCTCCACTATCTCACTCMCTATGCCAGCACGGTCAGGACAGAGGGCTGTGATGACTGGGGTCAAAGATGACACTGGCACATGAAAGGGGTCCTCAATGAATTTGAAAAACTGCTTGATATCCTTGAATCTTGACTCTAACTCCAACTTCAACTCTTCCAACACACGCACAAATGCATCATAGCTAAAATGATGCAGTGTGTCTGGGTTGGATGTGGTGACTGCTCTGCTGAGTTTGGGGAAATGAACAAACTGTCCGTCAGGTATGAACAGTGAGATGATTTTATTTTGAAATGTTGTGACCACACGCAGCATTTTGCCCAGAGATGTAGCTTTCCCTTGGAGCTGGATATTCACCGTGATCAGGTGGCGGGTTTAAAAAGTTTAAAAAGCCAGCTTTAATATCCACTTTGGATCATCCAGAGCTGGCTCCTCTCTCCCCTTGCTTGCACCAAATTCACAGATTTGAGGGAAGAGAGGGAGAAATCTTTCTAAAACTCTGCCACGAGACAGCCATCTCACCTCATTGTGGAATATCAAGTTGRCGTATTCTGTCTGGTATTCCTCCAGKAACTCACGGAATTGCCGGTGATTCAGTGCCCTCACAATAATAATGTTCACCACGCACACGACTTGCTGGATCACATTCTGTAAGTCACAGTCATTGAGTTTAGCCACAAGTGCTTCCTGATGAATGATACAATGAAACGTAACAAATTCGGGAATATCCTTTCTCTTTCTCGTCAGGCCTATGAGTCCCTTCTTCTTCCCTCGCATGTTCGGGGCGCCGTCAGTGCACACAGATGCCAGATGAGGGCTTTCAGAATATCCTCTTCTCGTGTTTGTCCCTAAAGGGGCAGTAAACATAAAAGTTCCTCTCTGAACGATTCGTTTTGAGGGAAGCGGATACAAACACATAATTGTCACTAACATGCAATGTCACTTACATCAGTGCTTTCATCAAGCGCAATACTAAAACACGGCGCCACGGATATGTCAGTAATCAGTTGCTTACCGATGTCCTCGTCCTTACCGTTGTCTCATCTTCCTGGCATCTGGGAAACTAAGCCGGGTTGGGGGTAAAACACCATCCTGTGTAGATAACCAATGTGGCTTATGGGAGTTGGAACCAGTCTGACTAAGCATTTTTAGGTCCTATATAATATCTGTTTTTTTCATTTTCAGTTAGGCAGTTGACGGTTTCATTATTGTAATAATTAATCAATATTAAATAAAGATGATTGTTTGAAGAAATTACAAAGTCTCTCTCAGTACTGAATTTCGACAGAGGTTGCTTTGTAGCGGATATGTTTTGTCAAAGTGGGCATGGTGTGACTGGAAATGCCGCTCTAAATTTGCTCGTCTAAACAATTGACTGCCTTCCAGTATTGGGAAACCTCCCTGGTCTTTGTGGTTAAACCTATGTTTCAAATTCACTACTTGACTGCGGCACATTATAAATAATTGTAGGTGTGGGGTACAGAGATGAGGTAGTCATTCAAAAATCCGGTTAAACACTATTATTGCACACACAGTGAGTCCATGCAACTTATGTGACTCAAGCAAATTATTACTCCTGAACTTATTAAGGCTTGCCATAACAAAGGGGTTGAATACTTATTGACTCAAGACATTTCAGCTATTCATTTTTAATGACAGTGACAAAAAAACGAAATGTAATAGATTTTAAATTCAGGCTGTAACAACAATGTGGAAAACGGAAGGGGTGTGGATACGTTCTGAAGGCATTATGTACAAAATATGTTATTGTTGTGGTGGCAAAATATCGATCTAATTTTCCACAACATTGTCACATGGGCTTATAATAACCACAGCAGGGTTTGGTGGTCTCGGGTGATGTGACGTTCATTGCGACAGCACTTCAGATAGAAATAACATGTATTAAAAAGTTATGTTTTTCCATTCTCCTTTCCTGTGTTTGAAGAGGGTTTTAAGCTATGCACAAAGCCCCAGTGTCCTACACATACATTAACAATTTATCTAATCTTGTCTTTTGTAATATTTTTTTAACAAAATAAAATGATTTTAGATTATTTTAACAAACGCACATGTATACTAAATAAAACAATTGACTAATCTTATCTATTTGAGATCCTCCAGAAATGTTTTATGAATATCTATATGTACCAGTCAAAAGTTTGGACACACCTACTCATTCAAGGGTTTACTTTATTTTTACTATTTTATACATTGTAGAATAGTAGTAAAGACATCAAAACTATTAAATAACACATATGGAGTCATGTTGTAACCAAAAAAGTGTTAACAAATATAAATATATTTTAGATTCTTCAAAGTTTCTACCATTTCCCTTGACAGCTTGGCACACTCTTGGCATTCTCTCAACCAGCTTCATGAGGAATGCTTTTCCAACAGTCTTGAAGGAGTTCCCACATATGCTGAGCACTTGTTGGCTGGTTTTCCTTCACTCTGCGGTCCAACTTATCCCAAACCATCTCAATTGGGTTGAGGGCAGGTCATCTGATGCAGCACAACATCCCTCTCCTTGGTCAAAAATAGCCCTTACACAGCCTGGAGGTGTGTTGTGGTTCATTGTCCTGTTGAAAAACAAATGATAGGCCCGCTAAGCGCAAACCAGATGGGATGGRGTATCGCTGCAGAATGCTGTGGTAGCCATGCTGGTTAAGTGTGCCTTGAATTCAAAATAAATCAGTGTCACCAGCAAAGCACCATCACACCACCTCCGTGCTTCATGGTGGAAACCACACATGCGGAGATCATCCGTTCACCTACTCTGCATGTCATAAAGACACGTCTTTTGGAACCAAAAATCGGAAATTTGAACTCATCAGACCAAAGGACAGATTTCCACCGGTCTAATGTCTATTGCTTGTGTTTCTTGGCCCAGACAAGTCTCTTTTCTTATTGGTGTCCTTTTAGTAGTGGTTCCTTTGCAGCAATTCGACCATGAAGGCCTGATTCACACCATCTCCTCTGAACAGTTGATGTTGAAATGTGTCTGTTACTTGAACTCTGTGAAACATTTATTTGGGCTGCAATATGAGGTGCAGTTATTCTAATGAACGTATCCTCTGCAGCAGAGGTAACTCTGGGTCTTCCTTTCCTGTGGCAGTCCTCATGAGAGCCAGTTTTATCATAGTGCTTGGTGGTTTTTGCGATTGCACTTGAAGAAACTTTCAAAGTTCTTGAAATGTTCTTGATTGACTGATCTTCATGTCTTAAAGTAATGACGGACTGTCATTTCTCTTTGCTTATTTGAGCTGTTCTTGCCATAATATGGACTTGGTCTTTTACCAAATAGGGCTATCTTCTGTATACTACCTCTACCTTGTCACAACACCACTTATTGGCTCAAACACATTAAGAAGGAAAGAAATTCCACAAATTAACTTTTAACAAGGAACACCTATTAATGGAAATGCATTCCAGGTGACTACCTCATGAAGCTGGTTGAGAGAATGCCAATAGTGTGCAAAGCTGTCATCAAGGCAAAGGGTGGCTTCTTTGAAAAATCTCAACTATAAAATATATTTTGATTTGTTCTTTTTTGGTTACGACATGATTCCATTTGTGTTATTTCATAGTTTTGATGTCTAAACTATTATTCTATAATGCAGAAAATAGTAAAAATAAAGAAAAACCCTTGAATGAGTAGGTGTCCAAACTTTTGACTGGTACTGTGTGTATATATTTCCACACTGAGGTTGGAATAATACTGTGAAAATTATATTTCCTTTGTGTAAGAGCCGTTTGAAAAGACCATTGAAATTTCGTCTTTTTTTGGTGGGATGAAGTTTTGGCCTGCCTGGTTACATCACCAGGCGGTAAATTAGTTAATAGTCCAATAAGAGTCCCAAACCTAAACTCTGCCCAATAACAGCTAGTTTTCTGCTTTCCCTTCCCACTCAGACCCCCCCCCCCCCCCCAGACAGTCCTCGCTAAATTCCTGCTTAATAATTGCTCTTTGCTTACAAGCAATTTGTTTTCAATTAAAATCGTCAAAAATCAACAATCACAGTAAGGTACTTAATTGTTACCTAGAAATGATTTGATATTGAGATATAATCAGCTGCATGGCTCTTTTAAACTAAATGGAGAAATTACTTTTTTCAGATGTTAGTCTGGTTCTTAGTTATTGCTGTTTAATGCTAACTCACTGCTATTAGCCCACTCAATAACCAGATAGAAATTCATGTGTCCTGCATAAATATCAGTATTATCTGTCTCATCATAGAGCAACTCAGGAAGAATGGCACTTAAATAAAAGTGCAAGTTTTTTCTTTATCTCCAACATCTCATTTACCATTTATACTACCCCACCCTTCACAGGGTCCTTCTCACAGGGAGATGTATCTTCTGCTCCTCTATTCATTCTGCGTTTAGTGAACATGTAACCGAGCATGCACCACACACTTTCCTCGGAGCGATCTGCACTCCACTGCCTGTCCTGAATGGGACGCGGAGTAGAGGCACCTGCAGAAAGGAGCACGGGGAGGAGGCGAAGGGGAGGATAGAGGGGCTCAAAAGAGGGCACACTGTAATATAGTAAGGCATCTGCTGTCACCTGTCTGTAGATGTGGATACAGTATTACCCAGGATGAAGTAGGTGATGGCGCTGAGGGAGAGGACGATGGTGCCAGGACCCACATCCCCCAGGGCACAGGCGTTGGACAGGCATAGGGACTTTCCACCCAGATCTGCAAGGGGATGTCTCCACCAAAGTGTTGGGCCTACAGTGGAGCACTACTGTCACGGGGTAGGTGTACTTTAGACTAGGGAAAGCTGATGTCAGGGGGTTAAGCGTACTCTAGGACTAGGGAAAGCTGATGTCAGGGGGTAAGTGTACTCTAG
Source organism: Salvelinus sp. IW2-2015 (assembly GCF_002910315.2). NCBI lineage: Eukaryota > Metazoa > Chordata > Actinopteri > Salmoniformes > Salmonidae > Salvelinus > Salvelinus sp. IW2-2015. The sequence goes on from NC_036855.1 coordinate 16,531,335, forward strand.
GACTAGGGAAAGCTGATGTCAGGGGGTAGCGTACTCTAGGACTAGGGAAAGCTGATGTCAGGCGGTAGGTGTACTCTAGGAAACTGGGAAAAGCTGATGTCAGGGGGTAAGCGTACTCTAGGACTAGGGAAAGCTGATGTCAGGGGTAGGTGTAGCTCTAGGACTAGGGAAAGCCTGATGTCAGGGGGTAAGTGTACTCTAGGACTAGGGAAAGCTGATGTTCAGGCCGGTAGGTTACTCTAGGACTAGGAGAAGCTGATGTCAGGGGTAACGTACTCTAGGACTAGGGAAGCTGATGGTCAGGGGGTAAGCGTACTCTAGGACTAGGCGAAAGCTGATGTCAGGGGGTAAGCGTACTCTAGGACTAGGGAAAGCTGATGTCAGGCGGTAGGTGTACTCTAGGACTAGGGAAAGCTGATGTTAGTGTTGCGCACAGACAACAATAATGACACTTCTGAATTACGCTTCTGCTTACCACAATATGAAACAGATAGTGTCTGCAAGCTGGGTTTTTTTGGCCCTCATGTCTTCTATAGTTTATGTAGTGACTGATGTACGTGTTATTTCTGTAAAACCTGTCCAGTAAATAAAAAATAATTGAATTAATCTTTGGGGTCCTCTGTAAAGACTTAGGCCTATATCGATGTTTTACAGTATGTAATATTGACCAACACAAAATACTGCATATATTTTTTTTAACTATGAAGATTTTTACGAAAAAGTAAATACCTGACTGTCAAACAGGCAACCATATCTGTGCAGTCTGTCCCTGCTCAGAGAATGGTTGACGCGCTGAAGGAGAGGAGGATCTCTGCATTCAGTGGCACATTCTCAGATGGCACAGGCTTTAAGTGTCACAGGAATCCATCTGAATCTCCAATGGCTGCCAGGTTTGTCACCCCTGAGCCATCCTTCATGATGCGTCTACAGTTACTTATTTTAAAACAGCCCATCCTTCTTCTCTTCAAGGCCGAGTGCAAGGCAAAGTGTTGGACATGGAGGGAGACGATGAAATGACACCAAAGCAGATGGATAAAGTAAAGAACCATCTGAAACCTTATCTGGACGATGTTGAAGTGGATCTCCAGCTAGTTGTCTGTTGAGGAAGGTTCATTAAGGCAGTCATTTGTAATGTAGCATCGTAGTGCCACTGACATACTCATTAGAGCCCATCTACTGACACATTCCAGGCAGTCCACAAGGTGTGATCTGTTCCCAGAGGCACATAAACAATCAATGACACCATACACAAACCCATACATACACACAATTTAGTTCAGACTACTCCTGTATTATAGCTATTCCCATACATTCAATTATACATTGAATATTTCCCCTCTATAATGAGAAGTTGCAGCTTTAGGCTAGGGTGTGGGGGTATTAAAAACACAGATGGGACTAGATAGAATAAAACTACTCAGCACACTTAAAATACATTGTGACAATAATGGTGCAGAAGACAGACTTCTTTGTTCAGCTTTATAGTGGTAGAGGTTCATAAGGTAGTGTGCTTGCCCTCATGCCCTGAAACAATTGCTTGACAGCCCCCTATATAAATCACTATGACAGGCAGTAAGTTGACACCATCACTGCATTGCACACAGCTTTACGCCTCTGCATGTGTGACAGTCCCCTATATTGAGTACCCCAGTATGAGTTATAATACCCATAAAATCTAGCAGTCAAACACGGAAATGGTTCCAATAGTTTTTCCCACAATTTCCACCACAGGGGATATTAAAACTACTTTGTATACGGTGGGGAGGCAGGTAGCCTAGTGGTTAGAGCATTGAGCCAATAACTGAAAGGTTGCTGGATTGAATCCCCGAGCTGACATGGTAAACATCTGTTGTTCTGCACCTGAGCAAGGCTGTTCCCTGGGGATGTGGATGTCAGTTAAGGCAGCCCCCCGCACCTCTCTGATTCAGAGGGGTTGTGTTAAATGTGGAAGACACATTTGAAGGCATTCAGTTGTACAACTGACTAGGTATTCCCTTTTTTGTGTAGGCTTGACTTTTGATAACGTTAATCTCTGGGACAAAGTAACTTTTATCAATACATTCGCCTGTAATCATCCCCTCAAAATGAAATACTAATTAACCACTAATGTGGCTATCATACAGAACTACAACATGTAAGTTCCATGTTTCATGAGCTGGAATAGACGTTTTCAGAAATGTTCTATATGCACAAAAAGCTTATTTCTCTAAAATGTTGTCACAAATTTGTTTCCCTGTCAGTGAGCATTTCTCCTTTGCCAAGATAATTAATCCACCTGACAGGTGTGGCATATCAAGAAGCTGATTAAACAGCATGATTATTACACAGATACACCTTGTGCTGGGGACATTAAGTGGTAGAATTCATAAGGTAGTGTGCTTGCCCTCATGCCCTGAAACATAAGGTAGTGTGCTTGCCCTCATGCCCTGAAACATAAGGTAGTGTGCTTGCCCTCATGCCCTGAAACATAAGGTAGTGTGCTTGCCCTCATGCCCTGAAACATAAGGTAGTGTGCCTGCCCTCATGCCCTAAGCTACAGAGGGACCCATGGAGGCAGTGGGGTTATGGTATGGGCAGGCATAAGCTACAGACAACAAACACAATTGCATTTTATCGATGGCAATTTGAATGCACAGAGATACCGTGACGAGATCCTGAGGCCCATTGTCGTGCCATTCATCCGCCGCCATTAGCTCATGCTTTAGCATGATAATGCTCGGCCCTATGTCGCTTTCTGGAAGCTGAAAATGTCCCAGCTCTTCCATGGCCTGCATACTCACCAGACATTTCACCCATGCTCAGCATGTTCTGTATGCTCTGGATCGACGTGTACGACAGCATGTTCCAGTTCCCACCAATATCCAGCAACTTTGCACAGCCATTGAAGAGGAGTGGGACAACATTCTACAGGCCACAATCAACAGCCTGATCAACTCGATGCGAAGGAGATCTGTCACGCTGCATGAGGCAAATGGTGGTCACACCAGATACTCACTGGTCTTCTGATCCACGCCCTACKTTTTTTTAAGGTGTCTGTGACCGACAGATCTGTATTCCCAGATGTATATCTGTATTCTTGTGAAATCTATAGATTAGGGCCTAATGAATTGATTTAAATTGACTGATTTCCTTATATGAGCTGTAACTCAGTAAATTCTTTGAAATTATTGCATATTACATTTATATTTTTGTTCAGTGTAGCTAGTAAAAGGAACTTTTTTTTGGTCTTTCATTTTGGGTCTGCAGCTGCCATTTTCTGTTGGGAAAGAAATATGGACCACCATGGCAGAAGAGGAAGATCCAGGCCTTTCAGCTGCTGAAGAATGTAAAAGGCTGCTGTCTGCACAATTGCAGAATGTTCTCACTGATGTGTAGGAAACATTAGCGCAGTTGAAGGTTCTACAGGAGAATCAGCTGTATACCCGCAACAGGTATTTAGCATCACAGCTGTCTGATAAAGTACTTAGGATGGAAACACGACTTCCAGCCAAAGACATAAGACATGTTCAACATCGTTGTTGAATACTTGAAACATTACAAGGACTGCACTGTCTACTTTGCCAAGTGAAGGGTCGAGGTGCTGTCTTTTGAGGATCGAGTGTTTATGGCGCTTATGAAGTTGCGTCACAGCTACACCAACGTGCACCTGGCTCAATTATTCCATTGTAGTGCAATCACTGTCAGCAATGTTACCATCACTTTCATTCATGTGATCCACAAGCTTTTTTTCATTAGCATCATAAAGACTACTCCAGAAAATGCAGGATGGTCATTGACTGTACTGACATAGAAGTTGTTACTCCAAGTCAGATGGCTCTGCAGAAGCAAATCTACTCGGTGTACAGTTCAATGCCCTCCTACTCCTGGGAGTTGCACATAATGCGATGATAACATACTGCAGTGATCTGTATCCAGGATCRGTGTCGGACAAAGCCATTGTCCAGAAGTCGGAATTTGAGAAGATCTGGAGATGTCTGGAGGCATTATTTTGGCAACCAAAGGCTTCTTGATCTAGAGCTTGATGGAAGCTGGAGTCACTGTGAACATTCCTCCATTCTTGATCCATGGAAAGTTAACAGAGAGTGAGAGACATCTCACAAAAGACATAGCGAGAAATAGGATCCATGTTGAGAGGGCAAATGCTCTACCAAAAGATTTCAAAATCCTGAGATTCATCCCACTTTATCTGCATTGTTATAGTAATGTGCTGGTGCAGACTTGCTGTGCACTTGTAAACCTCCAAGACCCACTCATCAGAGAAGTAGCTGTTGATTGGAAACAAGAACAAACAATGAGGCATGAGGATTAGATGTTGAGAGACCACTTGTCACATTGTCCAAGGTGGGATGGTGTTATGATAAACAATGTATTTTCTGTCCAGATAAAGATGTTGATAAGGCATCGAAAAAGACCTACCACTGACCAAATGTCTCTTTGATTTCCCATCCAATAGAAGTGCCACCCTCAGGCCATCCGATGCATGGACATCCTGTGCCAGTGTGATCTGAGCACAAGCGTCCAGTTGTTGAAAATACAGCAGATCGAGCCTGTGGACGGACAGGTCAGTAACTCATCAAATATGATACAATATTGTGTACAACAATGATTTTGTAGATATATCTGCACAGTATGTTTGTCATGTTTGTGTAAGGTTCTCATGACTTAAGATTGGGTGTTGAGATGTACTCTCTCTCGCTCTAGTTAAGCAGTCCAGATGATTTTTGTATGGTGTGACCTATCCAACTCTACTTACCTCTTATTTGGAATTCCATGGAACGAGGAAGAATGCCAGATGCAGGGATAGCAGGTAGCCCATTGCTATGCTATGATGTTGGCAGTTAATAATATATATATATATCGGTGTCCCTTCCACGGGACAGTTGAGCTAACGTTGGCTGATGCGATTACCATGAGGTTGTAAGTAACAAGAACATTTCCCAGGACATAGACATATCTGATATTGTCAGAAAGCTCAAATTCTTGTTAATCTAACTGCTCTGTCCAATTTACAGTAGCTATTACAGTGAAAGAATACCATGCTATTGTTTGAGGAGAGTGCACAATTTTGAACATGAAAAGTTATTAATAAACAAATGAGGCACATTTGGGCAGTCTTGACATCCCCCCCCCCCCCAGAAATACAATGGTTCATTGGATCAGTCTAAAACGTTGCACATACACTTCTGCCATGTAGTGGCCAACATCTAAATTGCACTTGGGCTGGAATAATACATTATGGCCTTTCTCTTGCATTTCAAAGATGATGGTACAAAAAATACGAAAGAATGGTTGTTTTCTTTCTTTGTATTATCTTTTACCAGATCTATTGTGTTATATTCTCCTACATTCCTTACACATTTCCACAAACTTCAAAGTGTTTCCTGTCAAATGGTACCGAGAATATGCATATCCTTGCTTTAGGGCCGGAGCTACAGGCAGTTAGATTTAGGTATGTCATTTTCGGGCGAAAATTGATTATATTGATTATACTGATATTGTCAGTTAATCCTTCCACTTAATCTGGCTGGCTAGTTAGCTGACAAACTAACATACTGTGCAGAGACTACCTACATTACTTCATTTGGTTTGCTTTGAGCAAAACTTGAATGTAATACAACCTATTCTAGGAGCCTATTGTTTGTGTATGATCTTTATTCATTGTTCACTTGTTTTTCAACAAAGCCAGGGACAGGCAGGGATGACTGGGCCCTTCAGCAAGTAAGATAGGGATTAAGAAATTATTTGAACATCAGATATAAATTCCCACTGTGCCCATGATAAAGTTAACTTTAGTTGGCTGCTTTTATCAAAACTTGTATGTAATGTAACCTATTCTGGGAGCCTAGTGTGTGTGGAATATTTTTGGACCATTGGCTACTGACAAAAGGCGTGACGAACACTGATCCAGTGCCGACTCCCCGCAAAACCCAATTTGATTGGAATAAAACCTCAAGGTAAGATAAAAACTGATTTGATTGGAATAAAACCTCAAGGTAAGATAAAAACTGATTTGTGTGCAAAAAACTATTTACAAGATATTTACAGATGTTCACTGTTGCAGTGCCAACTGCACAGAACCTGTCTAGTCCAGCAATATGAGTCTGCCAGAGGTCGTCATGCTGGATGGGGATAGTGATGGAGGCTTTGGTGGTACACACAGCGAAGAATCAAGTGTCCATTCCAGTGATGTGGAGCTGCCTTTGGACCTCAGTGAGGATGCTCTTCAAGGAGGCGGTAAGACCATCCCTCCTCTTGGATATAAAAATCCTTAGACTTCACTGCCTTTTCAATGGTAAGGTCCCTTGCACCATAGGAGATCCTCCTCTGTGGGCTCTAGGGACAGAGGCTTGTAGTCTTCGTCCAGGTACAGGTCCTCCACTGACTGCACCTCGATGGGCACGGCTGGCTTCCTCCACTCACATTCCACATCCGTACAGCAGACATTGTGAACCGCATAAATAGCCAATGCAGCAGCATGGCTACATTTATGAGCTTCACGGCGGCATTCACATGTAGTAGAGAGAATCCCCTGGTCACCTATAGAGACCTGCCAAGAGGAAGGATGTTAAGTGCCACATGCCTTTCAATGCATGACTTTAAACACCTTCAAATGCCTTTGTTTTAAGAAATGTGCAATATAAAGTTTGATTTGATTGATGACATTACAGCTGTAAAATATTGAATCAACTGTAATTTTCATGAGGACAAGTGCCGTTTTTCCATAAACTTAATTGATAACTTGGGATTTTATCACTTGACATATCAATCATACAGTGGGAAGGATCCTATAAATCAAGACTGTGTGAATGCATGTTTTTATTCATTTATTTCACCTTTATTTAACCAGGTAGGCTAGTTGTACCATTCAGGATAAATAAATACTGTGCTCTGGTCATGCAACTACAATACAGGCTGGTTGTCTAAACAAAGTCAATAATTCTGAATGTCAATAGATTGTTTGATTCATTCTCATCATTTACAACATTCTAGAACTGAGTTATCACTCATCTAAGTCTGGTATACAGGGTAATCTGGTTTATGATTATATAATTGATTAAGTGTCTCTTTCCTTGTAGAATGTTGACAGCTGTGTAGAACACATAGTATTGCTAAGATGCTCAAACTTAATAGCTACACTCACCGACACAGGATAAACTTTATCCCATGCTGGCCCTTACCCAGTGGTGGAAAAGTACCCAATTGTAGTACTTGAGTAAAAGTATAGATACCTAAATAGAAAGTTACTCAAGTAAAAGTGAAAGTCAGTCAGTAAAATACTACTTGAGTAAAAGTCTAAAAGTATTTGGTTTTAAATATACTTAAGTATCAAAAGTAAATGTAATTGCTCAAATTTACTTAAGTATCAAAAGTAAAAGTAAAACTATAAATCATTTAAAATTAATTATATTAAGTAGGGGCACACTCCAACACTCCAACATTATTTACAAAAAATGCATTTGTGTTAAGTGAGTCCACCTGGCCAGAGGCAGTAGGGATGACCAAGTGTTCTCTTGATGTGCTTGAATCTGACCATTTTCCTGTCTTGCGAAGCATTCAAAATGTAATGAGTACTTTTGGGTGTCAGGGAAAATGTATGGAGTAAAAAGTACAACATTTTCTTCAGGAATGTAGTGAAGTAAAAGTAAAAGTTGTCAAAAATATAAATAGTAATGTAAAGTACAGATACCCCCAAAAACAACTTAAGTAGTACTTTAAAGTATTGTTACTTAAAAGTACTTTACACCCCCTCACTATAGCTGCACTTCTCCACATGGCCAGACTTATAAATGGTCTTTTCCCCTTTTAATGCTTTGGAAAAATACCATAAGGTCTGAACTAGAAACCAAAGTTGACATACTGTACAAACAATTATCTAGGCTAAGTAAAACAAAATTATTTTTTGATCTACTGCTCTGCTAACTAGCTAGCTAAAGTGTAGTCAGTGGCTAGCTAAGACATAGAAAGGGGACATAAGAAGTTCAACACTTTATTCAATTAATTTCAATACAGCACATGGATTCATCATGGATTGGGCACAGAAGGTCTCCGATTGCGCTGGTGAATGCTAGTTGACATTGTTGGCTAGATATGACGTGTAGGAGGTTCTTGTAGGAATTTGTAGTCTTAAAGAGGTCTTCTCTGTTGCTAATTAGCGGTCAAACWATTTTTTTGTATACTGAGGCAAATATATTGATAAAACTCACCTTGTCCGAGAGAGAATTACATGTTATTAAAAACGTCATGCCAAGGTAACCCTACAGCTCAGCGTTCAACACCACAGTACACACAAAGCTCATCACTAAGCTAAGGACCCTGGAAGTAAACACCTCCCTCTACAACTGGATCCTGGACTTCCTGACGGGCCGCTCTCAGGTGGTAAGGGTAGGCAACAACACATCTGCCACACTGATGCTCAACACTGGGGCCCCTCAGGGGTGCGTACTTAGTCCCCTCCTGTACTCCCAGTTCAACCACGGCTGCGTGGCCAAGTACGACTCCAACACCATCATTACGTTTGCTGACGACACAACAGTGATCACCGACAGTGATGGGGCAGCCTATAGGGAGGAGGTTTCTCAATGTGAGCAAGAAAAAGGAGCTAATTGTGGACTACAAGAAAAGGAAGGCCGAATAGGCCCCCATTAACATTGACGGGGCTGTAGTGGAGCCGGTCGAGAGTTTCAAGTTCCTTGGTGTCCACATCACCAACAAACTATCATGGTCCAAACACACCAAGTTGCGAAGAGGGCATGACAACACCTTTTCCCTCTCAGGAGACTGAAAAGATTTGACATGGGTCCCCAGATCCTCAAAAAGTTCTACAGCTGCACCATCGAGAGCATCCTGACCGGTTGCATCACGGCCTGGTATGCCAATTGCTCGACATCCAACCGTAAGGCACTACAGAGGGTAGTGCGTACGGACCAGTACATCYCTGGGGCCAAGCTTCCAGCCATCCAGGACCTACAGTGGGGCAAAAAAAGTATTTAGTCAGCCACCAATTGTGCAAGTTCTCCCACTTAAAAAGATGAGAGAGGCCTGTAATTTTCATCATAGGTACACTTCAACTATGARAGACAAAATGAGAAGAAAAAAAATCCAGAAAATCACATTGTAGGATTTTTTATGAAATTATTTGCAAATTATGGTGGAAAATAAGTATTTGGTCAATAACAAAAGTTTCTCAATACTTTGTTATATACCCTTTGTTGGCAATGACAGAGGTCAAACGTTTTCTGTAAGTCTTCACAAGGTTTTCACACACAGTTGCTGGTATTTTGGCCCATTCCTCCATGCAGAATTCTCTAGAGCAGTGATGTTTTGGGGCTGTTGCTGGGCAACACGGACTTTCAACTCCCTCCAAAGATTTTCTATGGGGTTGAGATCTGGAGACTGGCTAGGCCACTCCAGGACCTTGAATGCTTCTTACCAAGCCACTCCTTCGTTGCCCGGGCGGTGTGTTTGGGATCATTGTCATCCTGAAAGACCAGCCACGTTTCATCTTCAATGCCCTTGCTGATGGAAGGAGGTTTTCACTCAAAATCTCACGATACATGGCCCCATTCATTCTTTCCTTTACACAGGATCAGTCGTCCTGGTCCCTTTGCAGAAAAACAGCCCCAAAGCATGATGTTTCCACCTCCATGCTTCACAGTAGGTATGGTGTTCTTTGGATGCAACTCAGCATTCTTTGTCCTCCAAACACGACGAGTTGAGTTTTTACCAAAAGTTATATTTTGGTTCATCTGACATTCTCCCATCTTCTTCTGGATCATCCAATGCTCTCTAGTAAACTTCAGACGGGCCTGGACATGTACTGGCTTAAGCAGGGGGACATGTCTGGCACTGCAGGATTTGAGTCCCTGGCGGCGTAGTGTGTTACTAATGGTAGGCTTTGTTACTTTGGTCCCAGCTCTCTGCAGGTCATTCACTAGGTCCCCCCGTGTGGTTCTGGGATTTTTGCTCACCGTTCTTGTGATCATTTTGACCCCACGGGGTGAGATTTTGCGTGGAGCCCCAGATCAAGGGAGATTATCAGTGGTCTTGTATGTCTTCCATTTCCTAATAATTGCTCCCACAGTTGATTTCTTCAAACCAAGCTGCTTACCTTTGCAGATTCAGTCTTCCCAGCCTGGTGCAGGTCTACAATTTTGTTTCTGGTGTCCTTTGACAGCTCTTTGGTCTTGGCCATAGTGGAGTTTGGAGTGTGACTGTTTGAGGTTGTGGACAGGTGTCTTTTTACTGATAACAAGTTCAAACAGGTGCCATTAATACAGGTAACGAGTGGAGGACAGAGGAGCCTCTTAAGAAGAAGTTACAGGTCTGTGAGAGCCAGAAATCTTGCTTGTTTGTAGTGACCAAATACTTATTTTCCACCATAATTTGCAAATAAATTCATTAAAAATCCTACAATGTGATTTTCTGGATTTTTTTTCCTCATTTTGTCTGTCATAGGTGAAGTGTACCTATGATGAAAATTACAGGCCTCTCTCATCTTTTTAAGTGGGAGAACTTGCACAATTGGTGGCTGACTAAATACTTTTTTGCCCCACTGTATATACTAGGCGGTGTCAGACTGTTCTCTCTGCTATCGCACGGCAAGCGGTACCGGAGTGCCAAGTGTAGGTCCAAAAGGTTCCTTAACAGCTTCTACCCCCAAGCCATAAGACTGCTGAACAATTCATAAAATGGCCACCCGGACTATTTACATTAATACCCCACCCCCCAGCACATGGACAGCACATGGACTTGTTATTGTTATTTTATTGTGTTACTTTTAATTKGATTTTTTACTTTAGTTTATTTAGTAAATATTTTCTTAACTTTATTCCTTGAACTGCATTGTTGGTTTAGGGCTTGTAAGTAAGCATTTCACGGTAAGGTCTACACCTGTTGTATTCGGCGCATGTGACAAATAACATTTGATTTGACCAAATACATACTTAATTTGAAGTGTTTGTAAAATTCACTATGTGAAAAATTAATGGTAGAAAGATGATTGGAACCATTTCCGGGTTTGAACACTAGGTTTTATGGGTATTATGACACATCCAATGTGGGGAACTATAATGGTGCTTTCAAGACAACTGGGGAAAAAACAAGGTAAAATCCTGACATCAGTGATTTTCAGGTCTAGCTCTAGAAAGATGCCAGAGTTTCAGACTTCAGACAAACATTTCACCAGTTGGAGCTAGTTTTTTTCCGAGTTCCCAATTGTCTTGAACGCACTGAAGTCGGAAGTTGCAGATTTCCAAGTTCCCAGTTGTTTTGAACACGGCCTACATCACTACAATAGGAAGTAAACACCTTCACTGCATTGCACACACCTTTTAGGCCTCTGCAGGTGTGATACACCCTGAAAATTGTGTCCAACCCACTTACTGTGGTACTACTCTCGGCTGGAGAAAGAGTTAAGAGAATATAGACCATTGTCATGAAATGTGCTTCTTTTTGTATACATGGCTAAACCAAATACTATTCAATCGCATATGAAAATAATGACTAATGATTTTCACTGAATTCAGATATTCTTGGTACAGCCAGGCATCCAAAGATACGGGACAACGTCAGGAAACCAGGTTAAGGTAAGAACTTTTGTGGCATAGTGGTTGTCAGCTTTCATGCCAGTTACACTCAGACATTGCTTACTGTTGTAACGAATATACATTTGTCCATGTTCTCCCCAAAAATATGAATTTCTTAGCCACGAGAATTTCAATTTCTTCCAATTAAAAACACCTGTCTAACTTGAAATTGAGCTACTCAGTATACAGTGTACAAAACATTAGGAACACCTGCTCTTTCCATGACAGACTCACCAGGTGAAAGCTATGATCCCTTGTTGACGTCACTGGTTAAATCCACTTAAATCAATGTAGATGAAGGGGAAGAGACGGGTTAAAGAAGGAGGTTTAAGCCTTGAGACATAGATTGTGTATGTGTGCCATTGAGGGTGACTGGGCAAGACAAAATAATGAAGTGTCTTTGAACGGGGTATGCTAGTAGGTGCCAGGCACATCGGTTTGAGTGTGTCAAGAACTGCAATGCTGCTGTTTTTTTCATGCTCATCAGTTTCCTGTGTGTATCAAGAATGGTCCACCACCCAAAGGACATCCAGCCAACTTGACACAACTGTGGGAAGCATTGGAGTCAACATGGGCCAGCTTCCCTGTGGAACGCTTTCGACACATTGTAGAGTCCATGCCCTGACGAATTGAGGCTGTTTTGAAGGAAAAAGGGGGTGCAACTCAATATTAATAAGGTGTTCTTCAAGTTTTGTGCACTGTGTGTGTGTGTGTGTGTGTGTGTGTCAGATGGCGAAGAGGAACGGTCAGCGTTGCTCTGGGACAACAAGGCGGAGGCGGTGGTGGGGTCTGAGGAGGCGCTGGAGAATGTTAGGCCTGTTTGAAATCAACCAGGAACATGAGTTCTACAGCTTCACCTGTCTTATGAAAGCGGGGCTGCATGCTGCCCTGCAGACCAGCATCGACACACCAGGACCTGTCAGTAAAACTATAGGCAACAATATACACACTATTTCAACTGTCGCACAGAATACATTTTTATACCATAGGAATTTACTACATTGACTGAGAACACCTCTGAAAAAGTACTGTACATACAGTACTTGCATTGTATAGATGTACTGAACAAAAAATGTAAATGCAACAACTTCAAATATTTTACTGAGTTACAGTTCAGTCAATTGAAATAAATTCATTAGACCCTAATCTATGGATTTCACATGACTGGGCAGGGGCGCAGCTATGGGTGGGCCTGGGAGGGCATAGGCCCACCTACTTGGGAGCCAGGCCCAGAATTAGTTTTTCCCCACAAAAGGGCTTTATTACAGACGATCCCACAGCTGAAGAAGCCGGATGTGGACGTCCTGGGCTGTCGTGGTTACATGTCTGCGGTTGTGAGGCCGGTCGGATCTACTGCCAAATTCTCTAAAACTATGTTGGTAGAGAAATTAACATTAAATTCTCTGGCAACAGCTCTGTTGGACATTCCTGCAGTCAGCATGCCAATTGCACGCTCCCTCAACTTGAGATGTGGCATTGTGTTAACTGCACATTTTAGAGTGGCCTTTTATTGTCCCCTGCACAAGGTGCACCTGTGTAATGATCATACTGTTTAATCAGCTTCTTGATATGCCACACCTGTCAGGTGGATGGATTATCTTGGCAAAGGAGAAATGCTCACTAATAGGGATGTACACTAATTTGTGCACAAAATTTGAGATAAATAAGCTTTTTGTACGTGTGGAACATTTTTGGGATCTTATTTCAGCTCATGAAACATGGGACCAACACTTTACATGTTGCATTMTTTTATATTTTTGTTCAGCATATTTTCAAAGAGTTTCTTAAATAATCCCACAGCACCCCCGCCCCCAATTTAATAAGATTGCCTTTTGTGAACTAACACTCGTATTTGACCTTTCCCCACTACTAGCACTGTCTTTGGTAGCTACTTTGAGGTAACAGTTACTTACTATGACTGAGAAATGTGGTTGTCCSATCGACAGTGCATTCGGAAAGTATTCAGGTCCCTTGACTTTTTCCACATTTTGTTACATTACAGCCTTATTCTAAAATGTATTAAATTATTTTACATACAATACCCCATAATGACAAAGCTAAAACAAGTTTTTAGAAATGTTTGTAAATTTAAAAAACAAATACCTTATTTACATAAGTATTGAGAACCTTCGCTATGAGACTTGAAATTGAGCTCCAGTGCCTCCTGTTCCCATCGATCATCACTTGATTGGAGTCCACTTGTGGTAAATTTAATTGATTTGGAAAGGCACAAACCTGTCTATATAAGGTCCCACAGTTGACAGAGCAAAAACCAAGCCATGAGGTCAAAAGGAGTTGTCCGAGAGCTCTGAGACAGAATTGTGTCGAGGCACAGATCTGGGGAAGGGTACCAAAACATTTCTGCAGCATTAAAGGTCCCCAAGAAAACAGTGGCCTCATCATTCTTAAATGGAAGAAGTTTGTAACCACAAAGACTCTTCCTAGAGCTGGCCGCTCAGCCAAACAGATCAGTCGGGGGAGAAGGGTCTTGGTCAGGGAGGTGACCAAGAACCCGATGTTCACTCTGACAGAGCTCCAGAGTTCCTCTGTGGAGATGGGAGAACCTTCCAGAAGGACAACCATCTCTGCAGCACTCCACCAATCAGGCCTTTGTGGTAGAGTGGCCAGACGGAAGCCACTCCTCAGTAAAAGATGCATGTAAGCCTGCTCGGAGTTTGCCAAAAGGCATCTAAAGGACTCTCTGACCATGAGAAAACAGATTCTCTGGTATGATGAATCCAAGATTGAATTCTTTGACCTGAATGCCAAGTGTCACGTATGGAGGAAACCAGGCACTGCTGATCACCTGGCCAATACCATCCCTACGGTGAAGCATGGTGGTGGCAGCATCATGGTGTGGGGATGTTTTTCAGTGGCAGGGATTGGGAGACTAGTCAGGATCGAGGGAAAGATGAACGGAGCAAAGTACAGAGATCCTTGATGAAAACCTGCTCCAGAGCGCGCAGGACCTCAGACTGGGGTGAAGGTTCACCTTCCAACAAGACAACGACCCTAAGCACACAGCCAAGACATTGTCGGAGTGGCTTCTCTGAATGTCCTTCAGTGGCCCACGCAGAGCCTGGCCTTGAACCCGATCGAACATCTCTGGCGAGACCTGAAAATACCTGTGCAGCGACGCTCCCCATCCAACCTGACAGAGCTTGAGAGGATCTGCAGAGAAGAATTGGAGAAACTCCCCAAAAACGGGTGTGCCAAGTTTGTAGCGTCAAACCCAAGAAGACTTGAGGCTGTAATCGCTGCCAAAGGTGCTTCAACAAAGTATTGAGTAAAGTGTCTGAATACTTATGTAAATGTGATATTTAAGTTTTTTTATTTTTAATACATTTGCAAACATTTCTTAACCCATTTTTGCTTTGTCATTATGGAGTATTGTGTGTAGATTGAGGGGGTGGGGGGACAATTTATTCCATGTTAGAATAAGGCTGTTACGTAACAGTGGAAAAAGTGAAGGGGTCTAAACACTTTCCGAATACACTGTAGCTACAGTATCTTAAAATGAATGCATTAACTGTAAGTCGCTCTAGATAAGAGCATCTGCTAAATACCCATAGTTTTTGTTGTTGCATATGACAAACATTTCATTGTGGGTTGATTTATTGTTTCACTCAGGATGAACTTTCTGCTGAACATTACACATCGGAGCAGACTCAAGTCCACAAGGTGCTATTTAAACAATATTCACATGAATAACACTATGAATCAATATTCGCATGGAAAACCAATCCTGACAATTTACTGTCTATTTTAGTAAATGTTTTGTGGGACATATGTTTTGATCCATGGTCTTCTGTTGCCTGTCCCTGTAGGACTATGAGATGCAGACATTTGCAGGACTGGTGTTTTCCAGCTTGCGGCACTCCCTGGACATAAATGAGGAGGAGTACAAGAGATCCCTCTCTTCAGACTGCTGCTATCTACAGTTCATGAGCAACTCCAAGAGCAAGGCTGACTTCTTCCTCACGTGAGGCCTACTGAAGGACAACATACAAATCATAAAATCAACACATTTAATCTATCCCAACTCTATAGTTGCACATGCAGATTTTTMTATTTTTTACCTCCTTAAGGAATGACAAGAGGTTCTTCCTAAAGACACAGAATAAGCGGGAGGTGAAGTTTCTTCTTTCCAACCTGATGGCATATATGGATCACTTGGAGAAATACCCCCACTCGTTGTTGGTCAGGTTCCTGGGTGAGATAGAAAATATCACATGAGAAATATTGGGTACAATGTCACCTGTTTCATATCTTTTTGTCAGCTGTGCATGCTCTTTTCTTATTCCAGGTCTCCATAGTATCCAAGTACCAAATGAAACAAAGGTGACTATAATGAAGTACACATTCAAACACAGCTGTAAAAAAACAACTATTTAACTCTTCTCTTAATCTTTCTCAGAAGTATTTCATTGTGATGCAGAGTGTGTTTTACCCGGACGAGAGGATTGATACAAGGTGAACATCGTTTGTGATGTAGTTTAAAAAAATCTCTTTCTGGATTGTGTGTTGACAATTTTGTCTTTGTCTCTTAGATATGACATTAAGGGCTGTGAGGTGGGTAGGTGGACTGACCCTGCATCTACTGGAAGCCCAGTTAAGATTCTGAAGGATAACAACTTTGAAGGAAAGCACATCATTCTGGGTAAGAGCCTGGTATGCCCTATATCTGCCAGCACCTGACGGAATGGAGAAAGTCATATTTTATTGTGTTGTTTCCTTGTGTCTTATGACTTAAACAGAAAGAGACATTTAAGTGCCATTCACAAAGGTAAAAACTCATGCATTCCCCTAAGAAGTAAACGTTTATCATGTGTTGACAGATCAGAAGAGCTCCTGGCTTGTGGATCAGGTTGAAATAGACACAGCTTTCCTCCGTAGCCTCAATGTGCTTGACTACAGCATCCTGCTGGCCCATCAACCCTTGCACAAAGATGAGCTGGATGGGAAGCACTCCTTTAGTAACCTTATTGTGCGCACTGAAAAGTAGGTGTTCAGTGGTGCACAATCTACTGTATGTAAAAAAAAAATTACGGAGTAGTCTTTATTGGACACTCCAGAAATGCAGTTGTTGCTCAGCTAATGTAAGGTAACACAGTGAGAAGATCATTGGTAATGAGAGCTTTTACTCTTATCCTAATGTAACTGATTTGTTATCTCTTTTGTTATTCAGTTCTTACATGCTCTTTCCTCTGCAGGTCCATGGCCCAAGACAGTCCCACAGAGGAAGATCACCCCACTATTCCATTGTTGGGGGGAGACTCTTCTCGACTGGCATCAGATACAATAGACAGTGGGTCAGACCATGTCCAGGACACAGGGGAGCACTCTGGCCATTCAATCCACTGCCAGGAGATAAACCTGCCCTCTGTAAACAGTACAGATGCAGAACTCCAGGAGTTCCATGCTCATCACCGTAGGCTGCTGCCTAATTTCAAGAACTCAGTGCATGTCATAGATGGGCCAGAGATGCGCTACTTTGTGGGTATTGTAGACATTTTTACTGTGTACGGTTTGAAGAAAAGGCTGGAGAACCTGTGGAAGAGTCTGCGCTTCCCTGGTAGAGCCTTCTCCACTGTCAGCCCAGCTACCTACTCCCAGAGGTTATGCCGGTGGGTAAAGGACCACACCAAGTAAAACAGGCACACTGTGTCTCTAGAACTGCATCTAGCCATCTCAAAGCCAATTGAAAGACACAGAGGAGACTGATTATTCAATTGATAATCTGGGCATTTTTTTCAGTTTTTGTAGGTAACAGTATGAACAATAGGTGGCACCACAGTTTATGTTGTAGTGGTGGTAGTCTATTTCAAAATACAGATGCAAAACACACAATTTAATTGAGCAATAAGGCATGAGGTGGTGTGTATATGACCAATATACCACGGCTCAACGCGGAGTGCCTGGATACAGCTCTTATATTGGCCATATACCACAAGCCCCCGAGGTGCCTTATTGCTATTTGAAACTGGTTACCAATGTAATTAGAGCAGTAAAAAGAAAAGTGTTATCATACCCATTGTATGTCAGCCAATCAGTATTCAGGGCTCAAACCATCCAGTTTATACTTGTTATTAAATGTGTTCATATTATTATGGTATTCTGTGTGTTTATATACATCAATTACCAACAGGAATTTCACTGAATATATATTTTACCCAAACAATTATGTGCCAAGTTTCTCAGAAAACAATCATGCATGAATATGTATTACATTTTCTAGCAATTAGTCGTAAATACAGAATCAATAATAAAAACCTGTCACTGCATAATAAACCATACGCTGCATAAATTGTAGTATGGGTAGACGATAAAGGATATAAGTAATGATTCCAGGACGATGTGTAAATACCAGGGACACAGTGCTTGACAGTGACAGAACCGAGCTAGCGCTGTCACTGACTGGGCAACGTAACGTTATGTCCCTGACTGGACATACAGTAGCTAGCTTGATGCCGTGAACTCTCGTGGAGACAGTGTGTGTGTTCATTGTATATAGCTAGCTAACGTTAGTCGTTGGTTTAGCCAGATACTATTGACATGGATTTCAACGTGAAGAAATTAGCTTCCGATGCAGGAATTTTCTTCACTCGAGCTATACAGGTAACTCATCAAACAGTAACTAGATTTTTACATTAAATGTATTTCGTGTCTCCAATAAACTTACTAAATAACGTTAGTAAAGTTACTGTTTACTGTTGCTCGCTAGCTAGCTAATGTTCGATAACTAGCTAGCTGACGTTAGCTAGCGTCTGGCTTCATTAAAAACTGGAAGCATCATTACATATCTGATTTATGCATATTTGCCAGTCCTTTAGCTAGATATGAGAAGGTTTCTGTGCCGTCTACTATAACATCAAGCTAGCAGTGCCAGTGGCTATCGACAGCTAGCTATGTTTTGGCTAACAAACGTTAGCTATCTAACTTAGCTATGTTTTTGAAAAAACTATTTGCGTTTCGGTTTCGGGTACAGTCAGTGCATCTATGTCTATGGGGTCAGATGTAAAAACTGGAAGCATCATTATATATGATTTAGCATATTTGCCAGTACATTAGCTAGATATTAGAGGAAGGTTTCTATGCCGTCTGCTATAGCAACTGGCACTGCTAGCTTGATGCTAGGTAGTTATGTTTTCGCTATCTACTATAGTTGTTTTCGAAGAACTCTTTGCTTTTCGGTTTCAGGTACAGTCAGTATCTATGGGGTCAGACGTGACCTTTCGTGCCCTCACCCCCCCAAAAATGCCAACGCAAGAGATATATTTCATGATTGTGACTGTGTAACAGGTCATGATGAAAATCTCCCCAGGGAATGACAGTCAGACTGATTTCCTAATGACTATGTTGCACATAAAGCAATGGATGTCTGCTCAGCCCATAGAAATTGCATTCAGTTTAGTTTATCTTTGTATCTGAACCCATTGGCAGAGGATACTGGTGAAATATTAGATGGGGAAACTAGTAGGTGTATTGTTTCATGGCCTATGAGGACTTGGCATTTAGTTGTATGCTTTCCAGTAGCCTATGAGGAGACCATGACATGAAGTGCATCCCCAAACCAGTGATAATGGCATGGCATAGGGTAGTTCCATGGGCACCATGTGAAAGTACAATGATACACAGAAACAGTGGAAGGTCACTATTGATGTTGAGTCGCTGCAATAGGCCTTGTTTACTGAGAGCTTGTTTACTGAGAACTGAAGGGTGATGCTGTTATTGTTTCTTTTGCCAAAGTTCACAGGGGAAAAGTTTGGACAGGTAGAGAAGACTGAGCTGGATGCCCACTTTGAAAATCTGCTCAGCCGTGCTGATTCCACTAAAAACTGGACAGAGAAAATCTTCAGGCAGACAGAGGTTCTGCTGCAGCCCAACCCCAGTAAGGCCCAGCATACAAACTGAATGTATCAGGACAGAGGCCTCCAACTCCCACCACCCATCCCTACTCCCTGCTTAATGCAAACACACATGCACACACAGGATAGTTAACCAAAAACACATAAATTGAAAACTGCTTCAAAAACTTCAGATCAGTTTTTTTAAATGTGAAACATGGTGGTTAGGTTACATGGTGATGGAAAGCAGGGAGCGCTAACCTGTGCCTTTCTGATTCTCCATGCTACAGTTGACAACACTGGTGAGTATCTCTGTCATGCAATCTTTTAATCCGTGTGGTCTGTAGACAAGTGTTACGATGCTGTATTGGGTGTTTTCAAGCACCAGTCTTTTGTGAAAACCTGTTGTTTAGCCTATCCTCTGTCGCAAGTAGTACTTATCAGTGAGCAGCTCAACAGCTGTGTCCGTTAGCCACACCAGACAATGACTCAGCACTGCGGGCTTGTGGGTAACATGCAGAAATTAATTCCCATGTTAGTCTCTCTACTAAGTAGGCTGTCCCAGAAAAAATATATAATCTTGGTAGACTGAGAGTCATCTGTTCTTTCAACTAATCAATTGGTCAACATTTAAAAATGTGTATTTTTCCATATATAGACACACCCTATTTTTGAATAAAATCAACTATGTGTAGGCTAATGAGCTTGTCTGATGCTTTAAGCCTCCTTCTGCTGCTGTTGGCCTTAGCAGATTCTGCCATTAAGCTCTTAAAGTTGCCGGTAATAGGCTACACCAGCGGTCGGCAACCTTTTCTTTTTGGAGTGCCAAGTTATCCTACCATTTCTACTGATCTGCGTGGCAGTTATGATTTTAATATGCACATTTTTGTGGAACAGGTTAATTTAATTTATAATAGTCTTCATAACTCAAAATCAATGTCATGTGGTTAATCGATTTTAAATGAAAATGATATGAATCAAAAAGTAACTTCTATTGCCAATATGTAAAAACWTAAAGCCAACAAATAAAAACATTGCAGCCTGCAGGTAGAGAATATTCTGATGAAAATAAATATCCTATAAATCACATTGGCTATCTGCAAGGAACTTGAAACATTGTATCAACTATTGTATTAACTTGGTCCAGCCCAAAGCTAGTGCTAGCAAACTTGCAACATTATATAAAATATTCTGTGTCCTCTTAGAGTTTCCTGCCCCAAACAGACACAGTTGTAGGCTATTTTGCGCAAGGGATAAGAAGTAATCAGGTAGGCCTATTTTATGTTGTTTCCACCAGATCAGAGCATGACATTTTTTTCCRCCTTTCATGCTGAGTGGTAATCGAAATGGAGAGAGCTGAAAATATTTTTCAAATAGGGTACGTATAGGAACTGTTGTCATTTTCAGTGGATGTAAAAACGGACTTTGTTTACTTGCTGTTTTGAGGCGAAGAAAAAATMACTTTGAGAAGCTCCACAGGGATGGTGAGTTAAGACAATCAGAAATGGTGTCAGATCCCCAAATGGGCACACTTCTACGCAGGCCTACATTTGCACACAGGCCATGTAGACTAGTCCTACTTCTATATGCGTAATTGGGTGCGTGTCCTAACTCAAGATTGACAGGAGCACTCCAAACAAAAGACAATGAATAAATTGACTACTCGTAATTGTAATGAAGTAAACCAAAACTTTTTCTTACAAGTGTAGCCTAGGTTGTG
Source organism: Salvelinus sp. IW2-2015 (assembly GCF_002910315.2). Classification (NCBI taxonomy): domain Eukaryota; kingdom Metazoa; phylum Chordata; class Actinopteri; order Salmoniformes; family Salmonidae; genus Salvelinus; species Salvelinus sp. IW2-2015. The sequence goes on from NC_036855.1 coordinate 16,552,487, forward strand.
CACTCTGCAAACAACGTGTCCACTCCTACAATGACAACGGTAAGACTAATAATAATATATTGAATGCATTAAGAGAAATGACCATAACCAAGCAAACATTGTAGATTAGAAATTACAGGAACTAATGGTAAATGTACTACTGGTGATACTGGTGTGCCATCCCCGTGGGCTCCGCAATGGATTAGTCCTCTCAGCCAGGTGTGAATCAGACGTGTCTCGTGACAATTATTTAGTATGTATTTGCCACTGCTTGACTAAAAAACATCTTGGTCGACCAACAGCCTATCGACCAAACAATCGACCAGTCTACTAAATGGAGTCAGCCCTACTACTAAGGCTTGTTCTTTTCATTATCTGAGTGAAATAACATTTATTTCCATGACAACTTCATTCAACACCTTATTCCCACAATGTTGAATTACAATACTGTACATTCTCATACTGGGCATTGGCTTACTTTGCTTTGGCATTCTCTCCCACCAATTTCCATTTTCAAGTTTCATTTGATGGCTATTTTTGGCCAGTACTCTCTTGAAGCAGGCCCGTTCTTTCTATCTGCAGGTTCCAGGATTGAGGAGTTCCTGTATGAGAAGCTTGACAGAACGGTTCCCTCCAGACCAAATAATGAAGAACTGCTGGGTCATTACATGCAAGATGCGGCAAAAGATTTTGGTCCTGGAACTCCATATGGTGAGTGTGACTCAAGCTTTGTGTAGGCCTACACGGTCTTTCCAGGTGGTATAAAACTGTTTTTTTATAGGATTAGCAAGTGATAATACAATTTGAGAGAGGAAACTGAGACCGTGTCTTGGGCCCCAGTCAAATTCAATAATTAGATTTTCTGGAACATGCATTTCACCAGATGATCTTACTCTACATCTCCACTCTGTGCTCTCTCCCTCATGCAATCCCTAAGAATGGCTTGAACCTTTTATGGTACAGTGCCTTCAGAAAGCATTCACAGACTTTGACTTTTTCCACATTTTGTTGTTACAACCTGAATTTAAAATGTATTCAATTTAGATGTTTTGTCACTGGTATACACACTATCACATAATGTGAAATTGGAATGATGTTTGTAAAAGTTTTACAAGACTCAATAAGTATTCAACCCCTTTGTTATGGCAAGCCTAAATAAGTTCAGGAGTGAAAATGTGCTTAATAAGTTGCATACCCTATATATCCTACACAAAACATTGGTTCAGCTGACATGAATTATCCTCCCTTCTCTGCAGTAGCTGTCATACTGCTAGGTAGCTTTTCTGGCTTGTGCTATAGCCAGACTAATGTTAGATATTAGAGGAAGGTTTCTGTGCCGTCTGCTATAGCCACTGGCACTGCTAGCTTCGCAGAACTCTTTGCCTTTCGGTTTCAGGTACAGTCAGTGTATCTATGCGATCAGACATGACCTAACGTGCCCCCATCCCCCAAAAATGCCAATGCAAGAGATATCTTTCATTGTTGTGACAATGTGTAACAGGTCTTGATGAAAATGTCCCCAGGGAATGACAGTCAGATTAATTTCCTAATGACTATGTTGCATTTAAGCAATGAATTGAGCAATGAATGTCTGTTCAGCCTTTAGAAATTATATTCAGTTTAGTTTTTCTTTGTATCTGAACCCATTGGCAGAGGATACTTGGAATGGGAAAAGACTGGTGAAACATTAGACAACAAGCAGGTGTATTGTTTCATGGCCTATAAGGGCTTGGTATTTAGTTGCATGGTTTAATACCCCCAAACCAGTGATAATGATGCAGCTTCTAGTGGCATGGCATAGGGCAGTTCCATGGGCACCATGTGAAAGTACAATGATACACAGAAACAGTGGAAGGTCACTATTGATGTTGTGTAACTGCAATAGGCCTTGTTAACAGAGAACTGAAGGGTGATGTTATTGTTTCTTTTGCCAAAGTTCACAGGGGAGAAGTTTGGACAAGTAGAGAAGACTGAGCTGGATGTGCTTAACAAGTCACAATAAGTTGCATGGACTCACTCTGTGTGAAATAAGTGTTTAACATGAATTTTGAATGACTACCTCATCTCTGCACCCCACACATACAATTATCTGTAAGGTTCCTTAGTCGAGCAGTCAATTTCAAACACAGATTCCCACAAAGACCAGGGAGATTTTCCAATGCCTCGCAAAGAAGGGCACTTATTGGTAGAAGGGTAAAAAAAAATGCAGACATTGTATATCCCTTTGAGCATGGTGAAGTTATTAATTACACTTTGGATGGTGCATCAATACACCCAGTCACTACAAAGACACAGGCGTCCTTCCTAACTCAGTGGTGAACTACAACACATTACTGAGTAAGCAGGCTGCATCATGTTATGGGTATACTTGTAATCATTAAGGACTGGGGAGTTTTTCAGGATAAAAAATAAATGAAATGGAGCTAAGCACAGGCTAAATCTGGTTCAGTCTGCTTTTCACCAGACACTGGGAGATGAATTCACCTTTCAGCAGGACAATAACCTAAACACAAGGGCAAATCTTCGCTGGAGTTGATTACCAAGAAGAGTGAATGTTCCTGAATGGCCGAGTTACAGTTTTGACTTAAATCTACTTGAAAACAATGGCAAGACCTGAAAATGTTTGTCTAGCAATGATCAACAACCAATTTGACAGAGCTTAAAGAATGTTGAAAGTAATAATAGGCAAATTGTTGCGCAAACTCTTACAGGTTATTGTGTGTATATCAGTGAATTAAATTATTTTTTTTTCATTTAGATTTCAGGCTGTAACACAACAAAATGTGGAATAAGTCAAGGGGTATGAATACTTCCTGAAGGTACTGTATATCCATGTGAGAAAACATCACCATAGTTGATATTGATCTTGACTCTATGCTCTTTTTCCAAAAGTTTGTAGTGTCACTCTTCCCAAAGCCTTTGCTTATACTGATGATTTCACCCTAAAGTGAGTGAGTAGTGAGATTGGTGATCAGGGCTGTTGTCAGCATTAGTCAATATATCTCCTCCCGCCCCTTCACTCCCCTGCGGTCCAGCCTGTCTCATATCTGTCTGCCCAATAAATCACCTTCACTGGCAATCCTGAGGATCAATAGTGCTCTTTCTCTCTCTCTTTTAATGTTGTTCAGAGTTGGCTCTGCAGGCTTGGCTCTGCAACGACAACCTTAATGCATAAAGTTTATGCACATATTAGTTTACTAGGCTGTCTCTCTGTGGAGCTTTTCCCCTTCAGTTGGAGAAATGTAACTTCGTCACAGAGACCTGAGTGATGGGTCATGTACAGATTTATTTAGGGCTCTGCAGACCTCCTGTTTAGCTAGGAGTTGTTTTCTAAATTAATTCAGCTATTTTGGAATGGAAAGCTCATGCCAATAAATCCACGGTGACTTTTTTCCAAGATGAAAAATGCACAAATACAGTAGCCTATACTCAGGGTTGGGTAGGTTACTTTCTAAATGTAATKCGTTACTAGTTATCTGTCAAATTGTAATCAGTAACGTAACMTTTGTATTGCCTAAACTCAGTAATGTCATCTGATTACATTCTGTTACTTTTAGACTACTTTCCCCTGAAGAGGCATTAGAAATAGGCAAAAATGTATGTTACCAATTGAACGACATCTATTGCAGTTTACATAGCTGGCCATATATGGATGTTACATTTTACTTTATGGGTTGGTTATGTAGGCTTCTTCAAACCCATCGCTTTCTACTATATATAATAATTCAATTCAATTATCTTTACCATAAATAAATATAATTTCTAAGTCCAAAAATGGATGTAGCAACTACAGATTTCCCCTTTAAGTCTATCAAATGTGTGAGGGTTTGAGCATGTGTCCATTAGGCCTATGAATTAAAAAAAAAAAATACCAGCATGAATTCGATTGAACGATAAAAGCCCCACTTTTATTTCATAGGCTGGGATCCGGACTATGCAGCTGTTACGAGCGCATTTTCACTGGCTGTTCACTGGTTTCAAAAACAATGATTGATAGGCAATTTAAACTTCTTGAATTGAACCATTATTGGGTTCAAATACACATTTAGATTTGTGAACAGCCGTCCACAACAACCACAATCTGTAAGGCGCAAATTGCTACATGCGCTATATAGATATCAATAATAAGTGATATCCATTTCGCCGTAGACTACACCACTGCTATCATCCTTACCTCCAAGAGTTTATTCAAGTTGGATAAACTCTGGATGCAGACAGCAGTCATAGCTTGGACTGTAGCCTACAAAAGGATATTCCTGCTCTTTTCCCGCGATCCATCAAACACATTTGGTGTGTCATCATAGTGGTCTTTGACTCGCTCAGGTGGAACAAATTTAAACTTGTGCCTTTTTTCAATGATGGTTTGAATGTCATTGAGAAAACAGAGAAGTGTCAAATATATATTTTTTGCAAACATCCTTTCTGAATTTAAAAGTAAACCTCGAAGTAATCATCTAGTTTTTCAAAAGTATCTAATCTGGTTACAATATTTTTGGTGGTAACGTAACGGATTACAGTTACCATTTTTTTGTAATCCCTTACATGTATTCCGGTACTCCCCAACCCTGCCTACACTAAGCAAGTTACGTTTATAGGCTGTAATTCCCTCATGAGAGAAACAGGCATGTTTTAGTGATTTTGAAATAATTTGATTTATAATGAATTCATTTGTACACAGGGTATTCAGTTCTGTAGCTAAAAATAAATGTCACAGACATCTTTGGAACTGTGGAAGAGCAAGACATCAATCCCATTCTCTCCTGCCTTAGGAACTATTACTAGATGAACACTCAGTTGCTTTAATCAGATCATTAGTGGCCTGTTTCTCAGTGGTGGCTTTTAGTGATGCAGCCTTTCGTGTTGATGGGTGTAGAAAAACTGTTGAAATAGTGGCTCTAACAGCAAAAACAGCAAAGATGTGTAGAAAAACATTTCCTAAGTATTAGAATGTGGTCTGTCCATGTTTGACACAGATTTGCATACTTCAAATTTTGCTAGTATAGGCCTTTTTGATGCTATAATCATTGCTGTGTGTTGTTATTCATTAGATATTCCCTTGAGGTTGTAATCTAGTCTGTTTTACATCTGGGGAAACCCCAATGTTAAAATGGGGAATTTTGAGTTTTGTTGCTTTGGTAAAAGTCATGTCAAGAATGTCGCCGTGTCTAGAGGTTCCCTCAGTGTCAAGTTTTGACCTCTTTCTTGTGCAATTCCCCACTTGAAAAGGACAGTCCCTCCACATGAAGATTTTAACTGGATTTCACTCAATAAACAGCCATGGAATCAGTTGTTTGTCTTTTATTTACCATTCTTTGGTTGGCAGTAAACAGGTGAAAAACCTCAAAAAAGAGATGACAAATACAAGTTACTATTTGAGTTGACAGCCCAATCAAATACACAAAATTATCCACATTCACCCCAGATAAACACATTTCTGCCACCATAAAACACAAGGTTTCCACTTTTAAGCAAATGTTTCCCAAAATAGAAACCCACCATTTTTAATCAAATGAGCAGAATCAGTATATTTTCTCTAAATTTGRATTTTAGCCAAATACATTCAAAATATTTTTTGTAGTAAAAATTTACATTTATTTTCTAATCAGTAGTTTTAAGCAGACAAATCTTACATTTTTTAGCCAAAGATTTTTTAGACTATACATTTGTTACTGAATTAAGAACTTGGTTTACTAAGATTTCTACAAAGTTTAAATTACTTTTAACCATTTCAAACAAGTTCTTTGTCAACAATGAATTTGGCTCTTCTTACTTTTCCTTTATACCCCACAAACAACATTTGAAGTTATAAATACCACTGCAAAAGTCCTATCAAAGTTAAGAGTTAAGAGTCTGTGTTTTCCAGAGTATCATTAGCAGTGCACTGCTTAAGTCAGTCTAGCCAAGCATGGCTAATATGGCGCTTACCGGCTGTCTTTCACAGTTTTGTGGAGGGCTTGGACTTGCACAGTCACCTTGATCACAAAGATGAAGTTTCCTTGGTCTTGTGGTGTTATAAATGCTCCTTTCACTGCGGTCTAAAGACAACAGCAGAGCCAGGTGCTGGCACGCCCAGATTACCTGGAAGATTTGTTCCACCTGGTTCACCACTGATTGAAGGAGGAGGAGTTTCACCACTGAGGAGCTCCCAGGCAGTTTGTCAGCACACTCAGTGTGGCCCTCCCCCTCTCTTTGCAGGTATATTGTAGTTGGCCAAGGTTCTCCCACACACTATCTCAGTTGGAGTGCATTTATTATTGATGCACTGGGTGTTGCTATCTAGATGGAGCTCTGAATCTACACTACTACACCAAAACAGCAGGCTTTGTGGGGTAGGCTAATCAGGGCATTGATAGACAGTTGGTGAAGGGGCGTTTGTGCCATAGATTACTGGGATGGGAATAGCCTAAATGTTTGATACAGGTTGTATTGCGCTACCATGTCCTATTGGTCTAGACTTTGTCTGTTTGTATTCTTCTGATAAGTAATACGTCATTCCTCTGATAAGTAGTAAGTACGTCTTCTGATAAGTAATAAGTAATTCCTAATTAATAAGTCACTCCTAGGCCTATATTTCACATATATTGTGTGTGTGTGTGCTGCTGTAGGTAGCACCCTGATCAAAGTAGGCGATTGTGAGAGGAGACTGGGCAGTGTACAGAGGGAGTTCCTACAGACCTCCGCTATCGGCTTCCTCACCCCACTCAGGAACTTTCTGGAAGGAGACTGGAGGACCATCTCAGTGAGTCTGGCTATCTGGGCCTCGAGAGGGACATCTTGGGATTGCATGCAGACCAGTATTTAATACAATGCTAATCAACACCTTGGGTTTAGTTTTCTACTTATTCCTATATGGATGTAGCAGAGTTTTAGGACCTAGCCAACTTACCCCACACATATAGGCTACATTTACGTTGTGCAGAGAGTTGCTGATCTTCTCCTCCCTGTCTCAGAAAGAGAGGCGTCTCCTGGAGAACGCAGACTGGACCTGGACTCCTGTAAAGCACGGCTGAAGAAAGCCAAATTAGCAGAGTCCAAGGCTGCGGTGAGTCTGCCCTCCTCCCTGTTCCCGTTAGCTGCATCATGTAGCCATGAGTCTACCCTCTACCCTCCTCTTTGTTTCCCTTCAGCAGCATCATGTAGCCATGCGTCTACCTCTACCCTCTTCCTGTTTCCCTTCAGCTGCATCATGTAGCCATGCTCTACCCTCTACCCTCTCTTCCTGTTTCCCTTCAGCTGCATCATGTAGCCATGCGTCTACCCTCCTTCTTCCTGTTTCCCTTCAGCTGCATCATGTAGCCATGCGTCTACCCTCACCCTCCTCTTCCTGTTTCCCTTCAGCTGCATCATGTAGCCATGCGATCTACCCTCTACCCTCCTCTTCCTGTTTCCCTTCAGCTGCATCATGTAGCCATGCATCTACCCTCTACCCTCCTCTTCATGTTTCCCTTCAGCTGCATCATGTACCATGAGTCTACCCTCCTTCTTCCTGTTTCCCTTCAGCTGCAATCATGTAGCCATGAGTCTACCCTTCCTCCACCTCTTCCTGTTTCCCTTCCAGCTGCATCATGTAGCAGGGAGTCTTACCCTCTTACCCCCTCCACCTCTCCTTGTTCCCCTTCTATTACATAATATAACCAGGCATCCCCCTCTACCCTCCACCTCTCCCTGTTCCAGTTCAGCTGCATCATGTAACCAGGCTCCAGTTCAGTGAACTGCTACTGCTAACTAACATCTATCTCTGTTCTAATTATGTTCACAGTGTGAGGGAGAAGTGAGTATTAGTGTAAAATATTGTCCACTTTGGTTATTTCCCCCCCCCCCTTTTTTTCATTCTGACATGCTCTGCCCATTTTCTCATTGGTACTTTGAAATCCAGTTGAACGCATGTGAGAAGCCAAGAGAGAGAGAGAACAGACTTTCACGTTCTTTTGAAAGTGAAAGAAATTATATTGTGGCATGGTACACTGGAGCAAACCCATATATGACCCTAGAGCAGTGGTATTCAAACRTTTTCAGCAAGGACCCCATTTTTTCCCACCAGAATTTCTGGGGACCCCACCTCAAATGTAATGACACAATCATAAAATGACGATTTTTACATCTGTGTGTGTGTGCCATGCCGTGCCTTCGGAAAGTATTCAGACCCCTTGACTTTTTCTACATTTTGTTACGCTACAGCCTTATTCTAAAATTGATTAAATAAAATATTTTTCTCATCAATCTACACACAATACCCCATTATGACAAAGGAAAAACAGCTAATTTAGAAAAAATTAACAGAATAACCTTATTTACATAAGTATTCTTTGCTATGAGACTCGAAATTGAGCTCAAGTGCATCCTGTTTCTATTGATAATCCCTTCGAGGTTGCTACATCTTGATTGGAGTCTGTGGTAAATTCAATTGATTGGACATGATTTGGGAAGGCATGTCAGAGCAAAAACGTGTCTCAAAGGAATTGTCCGTGGAGCTCCGAGACAGGATTGGTTCGAGGCACAGATCTGGGGAAGGGTACCAAAACATTTCCGCAGCATTGAAGGTCCCCAAGAACACAGTGGCCTCCATCATTCTTAAATGTAAGAAGTTTGTAACCACCAAGACTGTTCCTAGAGCTGGCCGCCCGGCCAAACTGAGCAATCAGGGGAGAAGGGCCTTGGGTAGGGAGGTGACCAAGAACCCATTGGTCACTCTGACAGATCTCCAGAGATCCTCTGTGGAGATGGTAGAACCTTCAAGAAGGACAACCATCTCTGCAGCACTCCACCAATCAGGCCTTTATGGTAGAGTGGCCAGATGGAAGCCACTCCTCAGTAAAAGGCACACGACAGTCCGCTTGGAGTTTGCCGAAAGGCACCTAAAGGACTCTCAGACCATGAGAAATAAGATTCTCTGGGATGATGAAGCATGGTGGTGGCAGCATCATGGTGGTGGCAGCATCATGCTGTYGGGATGTTTTTCAGTGGCAGGGACTAGGAGACTAGTCAGGATTGAGGCAAAGTACAGAGAGATCCATGATGAAAACCTGCTCAGGACCTCAGACTGGGGCAAAGGTTCACATTCCAACAAGACAACGATCCTTAACACACAGCCGAGACAACACACAAGTGACTTCGGGACAAGTCTCTGAATGTCCTTGTGGCCCAGCCAGAGCCCGGACTTGAACCCGATCGATCGACACTAGAGTTACCTGAAAATAGCTGTGCAGCAACACTCCCCATCCAACCTGACAGAGCTTGAGAGGATCTGCAGAGAAGAATGMCAGAAACTCCCCAAATACAGGTTTTCCAAGCTTGTAGCGTCATACCCATGAAGACTCGAGTCTGTAATCGCTGCCAAAGGTGCTTTAACAAAGTATTGAGGGTCTGAATACTTACAGTACCGACTTCAACTGTACATACATACATACATACATACATACATACATACATACAGTTGAAGTCGGAAGTTTACATACACATAGGTTGGAGTTAATAAAACTCGTTTTTCAACTACTCCACAAATTTCTTGTTACTATAGTTTTGGCAAGTCGGTTAGGACATCTACTTTGTGCATGACACAAGTAATTTTTCCAACAATTGTTTACAGACAGATTATTTCACGTACAAATCACTGTATCACAATTCAAGAGGGTCAGAAGTTTACATACAATAAGTTGACTGTGCCTTTAAACAAAGACAAAGATCATACTTTTTGGAGTAATGTCCTCTGGTCTGATGAAGAAAAAAAAATAGAACTGTTTGGCCATAATGACCATTGTTATGTTTGGAGGAAAAAGGGGGAGGCTTGCAAGACGAAAATACCATCCCAACTGTGAATCACAGGGGTGGCAGAATCATGTTGTGGGGGTGCTTTGCTGCAGGAGGGACTGGTGCACTTCACAAAATAGAAGATATCATGAGGAAGGAAAATGATGTGGATATATTGAAGCAACAGCTCAAGACATCAGTCAGGAAGATAAAGCTTGGTCGCAAATGGGTCTTCCAAATGGACAATGACCCCAAGCATACTTCCAAAGCTGTGGCAAAATGGCTTAAGGACAACAAAGTCAAGATATTGGAGTGGCCATCACAAAGCCCTGACCTCAATCCCATAGAAAATTTGAGGGCAGAACTGAAAAAGCATCTGCGAGCAAGGAGGCCTACAAACATGACTCTGTTAAACCAGCTCTGTCAGGAAGAATGGGCCAAAATTCACCCAACTTATTGTGGGAAGCTTGTGGAAGGCTACCCGAAACGTTTGACCCAAGTTAAACAATTTAAAGGCAATGCTACCAAATACTAATTGAGTGTATGTAAACTTCTGACCCACTGGGAATGTGATGAAAGAAATAAAAGCTGAAATAAATCATTCTTTCTACTATTATTCTGACATTTCACATCCTTAAAATAAAGTGGTGATCCTAACTGACCTAAGACAGGGACTTTTTACTCGGATTAAATGTCAGGAATTGTGAAACATTTAATCTCAGTTTATTTGGCTAAGGTGTATGTAGACTTCCAACTTCACTATACATACATACATACATACATACATACATACATACATACATACATACATATATATTGGGGAGCCCACTGCAGTTCCCAGTGGGGTTGCAACCTCAACTTTGAATACTACTGCCCTAGAGTCAACAAAACTGAGTAGTACACAAAATCATTTGTAAAATGGAACAGAAGTGTCTTTAACTTGGACCAGTGTATGGGTGCAACGTGACTAACTGCATCCAAATTACCAAGTTCATCCTCCTATTAAATCACAAAGGCCTTTTTGAGACCAGTAGTGAGAGGAATGGCCCTGTCCCATGTGAGTACAGATGACTTGGGTTAAAAGTCCTGATTGCTCACATGCTTGCCCAATTATACCATGTCCAGTGAATGTCTACCGCCACATCACATTCCCAGCTCCCACTCTCAGTGAGAGCATTTGAAATGTTAAGATGTATGGCTGTTTTTTTCCTTCAGGTCAAAGATCTAATTTGATAAGATATGTTTTCTTAATAGCTTGATTAAATAAACCGATATACAGAGGAAACTCCATAAATACAATTTATTTTAATTGTAGACTAATTTCAAATCAGACCTTTGAAACCTGTATGCATGGTGATTGCCAAATGAAGGCATGCACATTTTGAAAAATATGTTTGTTTAGCGTACTTATTTATTTCCTGCAAAATATTTGTCTTTTAGAAGTACTTTAATTACATTGGGATTTGGCCAGCCCAATGTAATGATTAAGAAGTCAATTGAGAGTAATTTACTGTATTCAATTAGATAGATGTATTGTCCTCTGAAGAGGAAATAATTTTCCACAGACCTCAACATTTTACAGAAACTGTACATAAAAGATCAAACCAACTTATCTCCCAGACATAACATTCACAGTTTCTTCTTCCATACTCCATATATGATAGATTAACCTCTGTGACCAGACGACCGGAACTATTCTCCAGATATACTGTAGGCTACACATTCTATAGGCTACTGCACACATATTTGTTTTAAATCCAGCACCTGGTTTGTTTGGGGTTAGAATGAGATGATGGTTGAAGGATGGCTTTCTTTAAGGGCTATGACAATGATGGATGACAGGCTGTGTACACATCTCTCATGCTGCTGTGTTTATTTACACATGTAGCATGGTCGTCGTCCTTCTAGTCTAACATGCCTTGGGACTCCATGCAGTAGATATGCAGCACAGGAGGTTGATGGCAACTTAATTGGGGAGGACGGGCTTGTGGTAATGACTGGAGCAGAATAAGTGGAATGGAAACTGTTTGAAACTGTTTGAATGAACAGTCCTCTCCTCAGCAGCGTTCACTGATATGCAGGTGAAGAAAGATATTTGTACCATTCCAGGGCTCAACAGTGGGACCATTTTACTCACATATGCTCCTAAATATTTTGCTTTGAGACCTGGAATGTTTATATTGGAACACCAGTGTGCCTAGAAAAAGTAAGGATTTTAGCTTTAATATCTGAAATATTTTTCATTGTGCTCCTACATTTCTTTGTGTGCACATACATTTTACAACTTAGGCGCACACACATGCTCCTTGTAAAGAAGGTGAGCGTAGAGCTCTGCAGTCTTTGATTGGCCAGTGCTTGCAGAACAGACTTGTCTCATATCATCAAGATAATAACAAAGGGTTTAGTTTTTGCTATGTGTGCGTCCCTGTCACATGACTCTCTTATACGTTTGGTTTTGTTTGTTGTTTTGTTTGTCCTTTTGTGTATGTTGTTTGGTTTGGTGCACACCATACTGTATGTGTAAACTGCTCTGCTGTGTCTGTAGGCTGTGCCTGATTTTCAGGAAACCAGGCCCAGAAATTATGTCCTCTCTGCCAGTGCATCTGCGGTAAGGAGCTTAAACAGCCAGTCCACTCTACACTCACACTGTACATGTAGCCTACTGTCACTTTACAAATTCTATGGTATTTCTTCATATCACCAGATTGCTTCCGGCATAGTAATAGAGTAATCCATTATCTATGTGGTACTTGACTTAACACAGGCAACGGTCTAATTTCCCAGGCACAACAACCAAAAGTAGGGCAAAGCTCTTCAAAGATGTTATACTTCAATTGATCCAAATAAAATGAACTCTGAATGCAGGACCAGAATATTTGGAAAATGCTTTCTTTTGAATGCACCCCTGGGTTGAAAACCTGTATCTTTACTGTCATCAGTCTCAATCCAATCTAAGAATGTGTGTCTCCCCTGTGATGTCATCAGAATGTGTCTCTCTCTCCCCCTCTCTTGTTGCCCTGCGGCTTTTCAGCTCTGGAGCGAGGAGGTGGACAAAGTGAGTATGACATGTTTGGACACCATCCTCCTCCCGTATTGTATAAATAAGTAATATCTTTGTTTCTAGGTAAAGTGTCTGTCTCGTTTCACAAGTTATTACCTTCAGAGTTCACACAAGAACAAAACAGCTGATAATGGAAAATGGGGGCTGTAGTATTACATGATACCGCTCTCTGTTTGTTTTGGTTGTTCTGTAGGCAGAACATGAGCTTCGAGTGGCACAGACAGAGTTTGACAGACAGGCAGAGGTCACACGGCTCCTGCTGGAGGGAATCAGCAGTACACACGTGAGTCATGAGGTCAAACCTGTAGAGTGGACCAACATGACCACTACACATGGCCACTCTCTTCAGCATATGCACTGTTTACCAGGTAATAAGTTAGGGATAATCAATGAGGGGCTCTATGGAAAATAATGAACGATGTGGAAGGTGTGTTAGTGCGGTGTGGACTAACCTTCCACAGAGTTTCATTATTTTCCAGAAAATGCTTAGAGCCCCGAGTTGATTATCCCTTTATAACATAATTTAACACATTTGCAGCAACAATTTTTTTATTTGCAGGTAGAAATGTGATCAACATCCACTAAAGTAGGTAGCAAGGTTACTAGATAGCTACAGTAGTTGCCTTGGCAACCGAACATACTTACTGGTTTTTGCTAACCAAACAATCAGTCCTATCTTGTTATTATGAATGAATAACATTGAAAATCGAATTCAACAGTGCCAATAATGTTTTCAATTTGACTTTTGCCTTCAAAGCAGCTCAAACATAGAACATGTAAGACTGAACTATAGCTATTGAATTCTACTGTACTGATATACCGTGCATTATAGGGAAATAATGCATGCGCCAGAATGCACTTCAAGCCAATCAGAAACTTGTATTTAACAATGCCATGGTATAAACTGTTTTAACATGGTGGTGACAGGGTATGTTGAGGGGGACCAAGTAACAACTGTGTTATATGTGTTTTGGGTATGTTGTCTGTAGGTGAACCACCTGCGCTGCCTGCATGAGTTTGTGGAGGCACAGACAGCCTACTACAAGCAGTGTCACCTGCACATGCAGGACCTGCAGAAAGAGCTGGACAGGTGAGGACTGGCTCTGGGTAGATGCACAACTTTATATTGGACATACTAGCATACTTAGCTGGGCTGTCTAGATCTGGCTTTTATTTGTTGCAGTGTTTGCTATTCAAATGGATGTAAGCTGTTAATCAATGACCATCTCCACTATTATCTCTTATGCTCTCAGTTCCAATGGAGATGTGTAAGTAACATTTGATGACGATTACAGTTGAACTCACCATTACTCAACATATTTTTGTTAACCGTTAGTTAAGTCTGATTATTCCCCAGGGAATGTGCTGTATACCTTATGAATGTCTTCACTCCCTAAACCTCTGCAGGTTTCCCAATGCGTTTGCTGGTAACCCAGGCCACTCCATGGCCTCCGGTGGCTCCTCTCCCCTGGACCCTGCCAGCGCTGTGGAGACAGACACGCTGAAGATCGAGGAGGTGCAGGCCCCTGCCACAGGCACACGCAAGGCCAAGGTCCTGTACGACTACGACGCTGCCGACACCAGTGAGCTATCCCTACTGGCTGACGAGGTGAGCACACGAACACACACACAGAATTCTACCTGCACACCCGTCATTAGTTGAATCAGGTGTATCCGTGCAGTGCTAGAATATGTGGTATGGTGGGCAGGAAACAGTCTCCAGTCTTGAAACAACTAGGACTAGATGCAAGATACAAGATGGTGCTATTTTGTGTTTTTTTTGTGTAGCTTCTGGATATCAGAACAGCAATTACTCACCTCGAACTGGACAAAGATTTTTTCTTTAAAACTTCTTATGGCTGCATCCCGCTACCGGGATCGATATGACAGCAGCCAGTGAAAGTGCAGGGCGCCAAATTCAAACAACAGAAATCTCATAATTAAAATTCCTCAAACATACATGTGTCTTATATCATTTTAAAGGTAATCTTGTTGTTAATCCCACCAAAGTGTCCGATTTCAAATATATGCTTTTTCAGCGAAAGCACTACAAACGATTATGTTAGGTCACCCACCAAAACCACAATAAGCACAGCCATTTTTTCCAGCGAAAGATAGCTTTCACAAAAAGCAGAAATAGAGATAAAATTAATCACTAACCTTTGATTTCTTCATCAGATGACACTCATAGGACTTCATGTTACACAATACATGCATGTTTTGTTTGATAAAGTTCATATTTATAACAAAAAAATCTGAGTTTACATTGGCGCGTTACATTCACTAGTTCCAAAAACACAGTGATTTTGCATAGCCACACTCGTTTCAACAGAAATACTCATCATAAATAGATGATAATAAAAGTTATACACATGGAATTATAGATATACTCTCCTTAATGCAACCGCTGTGTCAGATTTCTAAAAAACTTTACGGGAAAAAGCAAAATCAGCAATAATCTGAGACGGACTCAGAACAATAGCCAAATTAGCCGCCATTGTTGGGGTCAACAGAAACCAGAAAATACATGATAAATGTTTCCTTACCTTTGATGAACTTCATTAGAATGGCAGTCCTAGGAATCCCAGGTCCCAATAAAATGCTTGATTTGTTCGATAATGTCCGTTATTTATGTCCAATTAGCTACTTTGGTCAGCGGTTAAACAATTCCAAAGTCACAAAGCGCATCACTATAACGTGAACGAAATGGCCAAAAAGTTCCGTAAACAGTTCGCGTAGAAACATGTCAAACGATGTACTGAATCAATCTTTAGAATGTTGTTGAACATACAGTGAGGGAAAAGTATTTGATCCCCTGCTGATTTTTGTACGTTTGCCCACTGACAAAGAAATTATCAGTCTATAATTTTAATGTTAGGTTTATTGAACCATGAGAGACAGAATAACAACAAAAATATCCAGAAAATGCAGTCAAAAATGTTATAAATTGATTTGCATTTTAATGAGGAAATAAGTATTTGACCCTTCCAATCAAAAAGATTTCTGGCTCCCAGGTGTCTTTCATACAGGTAACGAACGGAGATTAGGAGCACACTCTTAAAGGGAGTGCCCTAATCTCAGTTTCTTACCTGTATAAAAGATACCTGTCCCAAGAAGCAATCAATCAATCAGATTCTCAAACTCTCCACCATGGCCAAGACCAAAGAGCTCTCCAAGGATGTCAGGGACAAGATTTAGACCTACACAAGGCTGGAATGGGCTACAAGACCATCGCCAAGCAGGCTTGGTAGAAGTTGACAACAGTTTCTGTGATTATTCGCAAATGGAAGAAACACAAAAGAACTGTCAATCTCCCTCAGCCTGGGGCTCCATGCAAGATCTCACCTCGTGGGAGTTGCAATGATCATGAGAACGGTGAGGAATCAGCCCAGAACTACACAGGAGGATCTTGTCAATGATCTCAAGGCAGCTGGGACCATAGTCATCAAGAAAACAATTGGTAAACACACTATGCGGGAAGGATGAAATCCTTGCAGCGCCCGCAAGGTCCCCTGCTCAAGAAAGCACATATACAATGCCCGTCTGAAGTTTGCCAATGAAACATCTGAATGATTCAGAGGACAACTGGGTGAACGTGTTGTGGTCAGATGAGACCAAAATGGAGTTCTTTGGCATCAACCCAACTTGCGTGTTTGGAGAGGAGGGAATGCGCTTATGACCCCAAGAAACCATCCCACCGGCAAACATGGAGTGGAAACATTATTGCTTTGGGGGTGTTTTTCTTCTAAAGGGACGGACAACTTGACCCGATCAAAGGGACGATGGACGGGGCCATGTACCGTCAAATCTTGGGTGAAAACCTCCTTCCCTCAGCCAGGTATTGAAAATGGGTCGTGGATGGGTATCCAGCATTACTAATGACCCAAAACACACGGTCAAGGCAACAAAGGAGTGGCTCAAGAAGAAGCACATTAAGGTCCTGGAGTGACCTAGCCAGTCTCCA
This sequence comes from Salvelinus sp. IW2-2015, assembly GCF_002910315.2. NCBI lineage: Eukaryota > Metazoa > Chordata > Actinopteri > Salmoniformes > Salmonidae > Salvelinus > Salvelinus sp. IW2-2015. The sequence goes on from NC_036855.1 coordinate 16,569,238, forward strand.
GACCTTAATCCCATAGAAAATCTGTGGAGGAGGCTGAAGGTTCGAGTTGCACAAACGTCAGCCTCGAAACCTTAAAGACTTGAAGAAGGATCTGCAAAGAGGAGTGGGACAAAAATCCCTCCTGAATGTGTGCAAACCTGGTGGCCAACTACAAGAAACGTCTGACCTCTTGTGATGCCAACAAGGGTTTTGCCACCAAGTAGTAAGTCATGTTTTGCAGAGGGGTCAAATACTTATTTCCCTCATTAAAATGCAAATCAATTCATAACATTTTTGATGTGCGTTTTTCTGGATTTTTTTGTTGATATCTGTCTCTCACTGTTCAAATAACCTACATTAATTATAGACTGATCATTTCTTTGTCAGTGGGCAAACGTACAAAATCAGCAGGGGATCAAATACTTTTTTTCCTCACTGTACATCTTGAATAACGTTCCAACCCGGAGAATTAGAATGACTTCAGAAGAGCGCTGGAACGGAGTCCTCCTCGTGTGAAGGCGCATGTGAAAGCATGGTCAGCTCGTGGCAGTGATTACTCATTCCTGTCTCCTTCGGCCCCCCTTCACATTAGAGTCATCAGACAAAGTTCTATTGACTGTTGACATCTAGTGGAAGCCGTAGGAAGTGAAAACTCATCAATATCCCGCTGTAATTTCAATGAGAGCTTGGTTGAAAATCTGCCACCTCAGAAACAATTCAAACAGGAAGTGGAACTTCTCAGGTTTTTGCCTGCCATATGAGTTCTGTTATACTCACAGACATAATTCAAACAGTTTTAGAAACGTCAGAGTGTTTTCTATCCAATACGAATAATAATATGCATATATTAGCAACTGGGACTGAGGAGCAGGCAGTTTACTATGGGCACCTCTGTGCACCTTTCATCCAAGCTACTCAATACTGCCCCTGCAGCCATAAGAAGTGAATGAGTTTAATGCTGATACCAGGCCTAAATCCCCGTAATTCGCATGAAGAGGAGACACCGATACAGGGGACGCAGTTCCGGGTGCCTTGTGAGAATTCGTCGGCAAGTGGGTAACCCGTCTCTACCATCCGTCCCATTGACAAACGTGCAATCATTGGAGAATAAACTGGATGAGCTCCGTTCGAGACTATCCTACCGGGACAATAAATACGATAATTTCTTATGTTTTACCGAATCGTGGCTGAACGACGACATGGATAATATACAGTTGGCTGGGTTTTCCATGCATCGGCAAGACGGAACAGCTACCTCCAGTAAGACGAGGGGTTTGTCAATAAGTCTATTTGTCAATAACAGCGTGAAATCTAATGTTTAAGAAGTATCAAGATTTTGCTCGCCTGAGGTAGAGTACGTCATGATAAGCTGTAGACCACACTATTTACCAAGACCGTTTTCATCTATATTTTTCGTATCTGTCTATTTACCACCACAAATCGATACTGGCACTAAGACCGCACTCAACAAGCTAAATAAGGCCATAAGCAAACAAGAAAATGCTCATCCAGAAGCGACGCTCCTAGTGGCTGCTGACTTTAATGCAGGAAAACTTAAATCTGTTTTAACTAATTTCTACCAGCATGTCACATGTGCAACTAGAGAAAAAAAAAACTCTAGACCACCTTTACTCCACAAAGACACGTACAAAGCTCTCCCTCACCCTCCATTTGGCAAATCTGACGAATTCTATCCTCCTGATTCCTGTTTACAAGAAAAAACTAAAGCAGGAAGTACCATTGGCTCGCTCAATATGGAAGTGGTCAGATGACGCAGATGTTAAGCTGCAGGACTGTTTTGCTAGCACAGAATGAAATATGTTCAGGGATTCAACATTAGGAAGGTGTTCTTAATGTTTTGTACACTCCGTGCATGTTATTATTTTGTCTTTTCCCAGCTAATCACAGTTTACACAGTGCCAGGCATGGACTCAGACTGGCTGGTGGGAGAGAGAGGGAACCAGAAAGGGAAGGTGCCTGTCACATACCTGGAGCTGCTCAGCTAAAGAAATAAATTGAAAGACGCACGCTTGAAACATTGCACTCACATGCCTTCAAACATGCTGACGTTGACAAATTCAACCAACCAAACACACCCACATGCTGTACGCACATGGACCGCATTACATCATTGGTGAATATGAAGGAAAATGCACAACATTGAATACGGAGGAATAGTTACCATGACAACTTGGCCGAAAATTCTGAAATGTAAGATATTTACTTACTGAAATGCCCTGTATTATTCAGGCTTTGGTGACCTTTGGTGACCTTTCACAGCTGTGGAAAAAGCTTCATACAGCCTGCCCAGACACTTGCACCTGTTTTAGACATCTTTCCCAAATCCATTACTTTTATGTAAAACATTCCATACACCCTGTGCACCTCTCGTTAGTCCACATTCCTATATTGTCATTTTCCTGGACACCTCTACCACTACCTGGCACTGAAACATTTCATGGCCATATGCCCTGCTTAGTGACTAACCAGAAATTGAAGCACTCATACAGCGACGATTTGAAGCACTCCTAGTCTTTTACTAACTGCCTTAAAATAATGGAGAGAGGCTGTGTCCATCTGCTATAACTCATAGAATGTATTGGACACACCGCAATGTCCACACTCCAGTTTGCCTGTTTGCTTAGGACACTTCCTTTGAAGAGGACAAGCCAGATCTAACACAGAACATACATTTTGGCATGCAAAACTGTAACTTGTTATTATTGAAGTATCTGTGGTGAGTTATATTCCCATTTGTCCCTTTTTTTACTTTGCTCTTTTTGCTGTTCTGTTTCTTTAACATGTCATTGTTCCTTCAGTTGTCTTTGTATGTTTTTAGTTGAATTGTTTGATCCGATGTTGTCTTTTCTGTGATAGTCTCAGTGTCTTCAAGACAGGACCTAGGCTGCTACATGTGCTACTGGCAGGAGTTAGTCAGACTACTCTGTTCAATGCAAAGCCTCTGTCTTTCTTGTAATCAGAATTTTAATGTCTGTATATTTATTTCTCATAGACCTTTTAGTACCAAAGCAAACTTAAGTATACATGTGTATGCATGCACTCTGTCAAGGTTTGTGATGCTGTGACTGTTTTGCCATGTCTTGTTTTGACCCTTTTCTGCCTTTACTGTCAATGTATTTATTGTCTGTTCCCAAGCCATGCTGGGTGAATGCGTAGGATGTAATAAAAATATATCTATATGCTTTGGACACAATCTAGTTTGTGGTTTGTCAGTTCAGGTTCTTAATCTAATATTCTGGTGTAGCAGTCTGTCGGATTGGAAGTAATCATTATTTTCTAAATACATGTATTTTTTTCAAATTCAAACTTTGTCCATCATTCTAACTCATACTGGTAATTACAACACGCTCTCCTTTTTACAATATTTTCTATGACTACTGCATCAACATGTTCATGCGTATAAAGTATTTTAATCTGGCATGTTTGGCATTAATGTAATGATTTCATTTCAAATAAACTATGCAAGAAATATAGCTTAAACCCATATTTCAAATAAGTACTATAGGTCATTTGTCCAGCAAATTGGTGGATATACAATATGTACAGTGCCTTCAGAAATTATTCACACTCCTTGACATTTTCCACATTTTGTTGTGTTAAAAAGGGATTAAATTGAGCTTTTCTTTCACTGGCCTACAAACAATAGCCCATAATGTCAAAGTTTTTAGAAATGTTTTCAGCTTTTCATTTTTAATTAATTTGTAATGTCTTGTTATGGCAAGCCTAAATAAGTTAAGGAGTTAACATTTGCTTAACAAGCCACATAATACGTTGCATGGACTCACTCTGTGTGAAATAAGTGTTTAACATAGTCATAAAAAACTGTCTCATCTCTGTACCCCACACATACAATTATCTGTAATGTCCCTCAGTCAAGCAGTGAATTTCAAACACAGATTCAACCACAAAAACCAGGGAGGGTTTCCTGGGCCTTGCAAAGAATGGCACCTATTAGTAGATGTGTAAACATAAAAAAGCAGACATTGAATATCCCTTTGAGCCTGGTGAAGTTATGAATTACACTTTGGATGGTGTATCAATACACCCAGTCACTATGAAGATACAGGCGTTCTACCTAACCCAGTTGCCGGAGAGGACGGAAACCGCTCAGGGATTTCACCCAATGATGACTTTAAAAGTTACAAAGTTTAATAACTATCCTAGGAAAAAGCTGATTGTAGTTACTCCACAATATTAACCTAAATGACAGAGTGAAAAGAAGGAAACGTACAGAACAAAAAAATATTCCAAAACATGCATCCTGTTTGCAACGAGGCACAAAAGTAATACTGCCGAAAATGTATGTCCTGAATACAAAGCGTTATGTTTTCACAAATCCCACAACACATTATTCAGTTCCACTCTTCGTATTTTCAAACATGGTGGTGGGTGAATCATGTTATGGGTATGCTTGTCAACGGCWAGGACTAGGGAATCAAATTTAAAAAATGGAATAGAGCTACGCACAGGCAAAATCTTAAAGGAAAACCTGGTTGTCTGCTTTCCAACAGACACTGGGAGATAAATTCACCTTTCAGCAGGACAATAACCTAAAACACGAGGCCAAATATACACTGGAGCTGCTTACCAAGACGACATTGATTGTTCCGGTGTGGCCTAGTTACAGTTTTGATTTAAATCGGCTTGACTATGGCAAGACTTAAAAATGGCTGTCTAGCAATGATCAACAACCAACTTGAGCTTGAAGAATTTTGAATGTGCAAGTATTGTACAATCCAGGTGCACAAAGCTCTTATTTACTTACCCAGAAAGACTCACAGCTGTAATCGCTGCCAAAGGTGATTCGAACAGGTGTCCCCATGTGCAGTTGCAAACCTTGGTCTGTCTTTTTTGTGGCGGTTTTGGAGCAGTGGCTTCTTCCTTGCTGAGCGGCCTTTCAGGTTGTGTCGATGTAGGACTCGTTTTGCTGTGGGTGTAGATGCTTTTGTGCCTGTTTCCTCCAGCATCTTCACGGGGTCCTTTGCTGTTGTTCTGGGATTGATTTGCACTTTTCGCAACAGGGTGCGTTCATCTCTGGGAGACAGGGCGCGTCTCCTTCCTGAGCGGTATGACAGCTGTATGGTTGACTCAGGGTTGTAAATACTTATGTCAATGAGATACTCCTGTATAATAAGTTTCAATACATTTGCAAAAAATAAATGAATAAATGTTTTCACTTTGGCATTTAGGGATATTGTGTGTAAATGGGTGAGAAAAAAATCGATTTAATCCATTTTGAATTCAGGCTGTAACAGTGGCACTCATTGTGCAGCCTGCGAGCCCTTAATTTGCAGCTCACGGTGATTTGCCTATTTTCCATTCATAATACATAATGATAAAATTTCAATTCAATGTGGTTAATGCATGCCTGAATCACTTCACTGAATATATCGATTGTTCCCTGGACGGCAGATAGATGGCAGTATAGCGCAGCTGTTGAACAGAAAGGCCGAAATAGAACGTTTGCCGAAATAGAATGCAACTGCTCAGCTAAAGCGACTGACAAATATCAGTTTGCTGCTAGCTAATTTTGCAGGCTGGTCGACATGGATCGATTTATTGTAAAAAAAAGAAAGGTAAATCTATTGACAATGAAAATGAGGGGGAAGAGCTGGAGAACAATGTGACAGCTATGAACAAACAACCCCCGGAGAACCAGGAAAATGGCAGCGGGGAAATGCAGCTAGCTAACGTGGCTCCGGTGGCCAAGAGAAGGATGCAGTCTATTCAAGAAGAACACAGAAAGTTCCAAGAGAAATGGACAGACAACTGTTTTTTTGTACTGCATGATGGGACTAGCTCACTTTGTCTTAATACCTCGCAAAGATGGGCACCTATTCATAGATGTGTAAAAATTAAAAAGCAGACATTGAATATAGTGAAGTTATTAATTACACTTTGGATGGTGTATCAATACACCCAGTAACTACAAAGACACAGGTGTCCTTCCTTACTCAGTAGCTGGAGAGGCACTAAACCGCTCAGGGATTTCACTACGAGGCCAATGGTGACTTTAAAACAGAGATTAATGCCTGTGATGGGAGAAAATTGAGGATTGATCAACAACATTGTAATTATTCCACCTAATTGACAGAGTGAAAAGGAGGAAGCTAGGGGTATGAATACTTTCTGAAGGCACTGTACACAGACTGATATTATTTAAGGCAGTCTTCATAGGCAGACGACTTATAGATGATAGTTATCAGCACATTGCAAAATGTTGACGCCGAACAAGTGTATCAGACGTACGAGCATTAAGTCCATAACAGTCCTTTTAGTCACATAGTATAGAAAAGGTAAAATCACAGTTAACATTCAGAAGAAATTTTTTTATTAATAGGAGAGAGAGAGATTCTATAAAATATATAATACAACAGGGACCCTTTTCACCATCTTTGTAGTGTTAAAATCAATAAAAAAAATACAACAAACCAGCCTGCTGGTTGGAAAACACAAACAAATCATGATCCTTCATAAGATCATGTTTGGAGACATCTACTAGTGTAAAAGTATGCTGAATATGTATGCCCAAATCTGAGAACACCACCTAGCTTCTTACCTCTGGTGTTTGCACCAAATAACCATCAAATGGGTTTAGAACTTATAGCATATAAAACTTCCCAAAACTGCTACACCTATCCAGTTCCTTGAGATCTGTAATTACAAAATAATGGACAGAATAGGAGATGTCTGTATTTGGGAACATAATCCTCACTCGTTTCCTTCTCAAACCCCATTGGAAGAGAAGGTCAGAAGGGAGGGACCTCTGGCTTTCTCATCCAATGGGTTTTGAGAAGGAAACGAGTGGAGAGGAAACTTGGGAGTATGCAATTGAGATAGTTGGTTGAAGGAAAGAGACTGATCGCTCAGTAAACCATTTCTCCACAAGGGAGAGCCAGAGTACTACAGTCTAAATTGGACAAACACCAGTCAGACAGTGCTGAGGACTTTCTCCATCACCAGGTCTCCTTCAGTAGTGACTAGACTAGCACGGTCATCACAGAGAGGATCTGGTGCCTTGGGTCATGTAAGGGAAAAATACATTACAAAGTAGCGTTTAATTTTTTTTTAGTACTTTAAAGAAAATACCAATACATTTGTCCGATAGTTATTTATTCATATTTGTGAAAACTGTGCGGTACGGTCCTCCTCATGGCTCACAGCTCAGCCAGTGCTCCAGGATGACTGCAATATATTTTTAGAGTTAGTCCACAAGCTTCATTGCAGAGGCCTCAATTAAAATTAATCTTCACCAGTCGTAATGGCTCTCTATCACAACTTGCTCATAGACACCCACACACACCCTGAAAGAATGAAAAGTGGCAGAGTAAGACCTGTGTGTACGTTTGATGTATTACTATTGTGTGTGCGTGTACCCTTTCTGGTTTCTCACCTGTTACTGCGCAGTAAACCATTCAGGGATGTGGTGCCGTCTCTACTGACAAACAGTCGCAGGTTACTATCTGAGGAGGAAATAAACACACCAAGAGACAAATTAAACAGTACAAAAGAGACAAGTTATGTACAAAAAGAGCCCCCCCCAAAAATGTAGTGGACAAGTGAAAGGGCAGGGTGAGGTTGGGGCTCCATACCTTCAGTGTTACTTATGTCAGCAAAGTTCTGGCTCTGGATGATCTTTTCAACAATATCGTCGGCATCGATGCGGGTGTCATTCACCCAGGAGGGATGGCTCTCCACAAAATCCTGCTTCCTCCTGTCACAGGGTGGAGGGAAAAGGCCCAGTCAGGCAACAGTGGATAAACAGCAGTCATACAAATAGCAATAGTGTTCCACTGACTGTTCCACTCATTTTTTTTCATAGATTGTCAAAACAGACACATTGGGCTAAACACATCTGGTGAGTGGAAGGTCTTGCCTGGGGGGTCTGTTGGATGGCAAGACGGGCCGAGGGGGTCGAGGGGGTCTCTCTGGCCTCTCTCCCTCTGTTGGAGTGTCTACTGTCACACTGAGGCCCCCAGATATGCCGCTTCCTGTGGAGGTGTTCCTCCTGTGTGTGAGGTCAGACATACTAGAGGAGCAGGAGTGCTCTGTGCTGTAGCCTGGGGGACAAGACATTTACATTACAGACTTAGGTGCAAATACCAACAAACAAAAAAACCCTCTGGAGATGGAAGATGGGGAACATGAACCCACACCTGAGATCCTGCTCAGCTGGCTGACATAGCTGGAGTTGCGAGAGTGGCACGACTGGAATACATCCCCTGGGCTGGCTGCCTGGGTCTGGTCTGGCTCCTCTGGAAGACCTGACACCAAACAGAGCCACACCTCAATTAGTTACAGTCCCTCACCATGTGTCCCATACCTAGGTTAACTGTTTAGTGGTGATGGATTATCATAACATACCCACTGTTACCAGGTTTGAGCGGATCCATGTGCCCTGTCGTACCTGAGCTGATGATCGAGGGCCTGGGCTTCATGGACCGGCCCAGAGTAGTGGGCCGGTTAGGGGTTCCAGTGCCCTCCCCCTTACAGTCCTGCTGCAGGACATGGTCCTGGCCTGAGATGGAGATGGATTTGGCTGTGCTGGGGGCACTGCAAAAAAACATGACTGGTCAGTCCACATTATACTGTGCAATGTTAGGCTTGCTTGATGGGCTAATTGACTCCACATTGGGGGGTGCCAGAGTCACATTTTCTAAATGCATGACGATGAATGATAGATCAGAGATTTGAACATGTCAGGTCACTCACGTTTTAAAGCATGGATCTCCAGATAGGAGGGCCATCCCAATAGWCACCTTCAGAGAAGATCCAGACAAAATCTACTTTTATTACAATAAGAACATATAAAAAGTAGGACAGCAAGTAATGTTTGCACTAGCTACAGTATATCAAAGTTCAGCTGAGGTGCTGAGCATCAACAGCCCTGGGTGATCAGTGGGACGGGGGGTCCTTTACCACAATACAAAGTCACTAAGTATAAACTATATCAGTTGTTCTGCACAACCAAACAAAACCCAACCCTGACAAAGTCCCAAGGTCAATAGTCTTGACTCCTGCCCACCTTAGCACAGTCCCTTACCTTCAGTATGGAGTTGTCCTGCCTAGTATTCTTGGTGTCGTATCCCTCCAGCAGACAACAGCGGACTGCAGAGCCCGAGCCAGCGAACTCTGCCATGTTGAGGTCAGTAAAACCCAGCTGAGGGAGAAAGAACAACATTTACTTTCACTACAGTAGTTTTAAACCTGCATATACTGTGAGGTAGCCATGACATTTAGGTTTTCTAGCCCTAAGGGACTGGATGTAGAGAGACGGCTCCCGATTCTTAGTCCTCCTGTTTTTTTGTTTGAATCTCAGGTTATCCAAGAGTCTAATTTCCTTTTCTCCAGGTTACATTTCCTCAAAGCTATTGTTTACAGATGTGTGTATTTAAGGAAGCCCATTTCCAAAGAGGAAAGGGGTTTTATTTAGCTTAAGGAAATCCATAAGCATAGCGTGAGAAAACACAGGATGGGTCCCTGGCAACCTGAGAGAGTGCATCATCTATAAACTTTCCCCAGCTTTATTTGAAGTTCATTTACAATGAACAAAAATATAAATGCAACATGCAAAGTGTTGGTCCCATGTTTCATGAGCTGTAATAAATGATCTCAGAAATCAAGAGTTTATTTATCCTAAATGTTGTGCACAAATGTGTTAACATCCCTGTTAGTGAGCATTTCTCCTCGCCCAAGATAATCCATCCACCTGACAGGTGTGGCATATCAATAAGCTGATTAAACAGCATGATCATGACATACTGTAGGTGCACCTTGTGCTGGGGACAATAAAAGGCCAGTAAAATGTACAGTTTTGTCACAACACAATGCCACAGATGTCTCAAGTTGAGGAAAAGTGCAATTGGCATGCTGATTGCAGGAATGTCCACCAGAGCTGTTGCTAGATAATTGAATGTTCATTTCTCCACAATAAGAAACCTCTAATGTCATTTTAGAGAATTTGGCAGTACGTACAACCGGCTTCAGACCCACGGACCATGTGTAACCATGCCAGCCCAGGACCTCCACATCCGGCTTCTTCACCTGCGGGATCTTCTGAGACCAGCCACCCGGACAGCTGATGAAACTGTGGGTTTGCACATACAAAGTATTTCTGCACAAACTTTCAGAAACCGTCTCTGGGAAGCTCATCTGTGTCCTCATCCTCCTCACCTGGGTATTGACCTGACTGCACGTCGGTATCGTAACCAACTTCAGTGGGCAAACGTTCACCTTCGATGGCCACTGGAATGCTGGAGAAGTGTGCTCTTCACAGATGAATACTGATTTTAACTCTACTGCGTCATGTGAACGGGTAGTTTGCTGATGTCAACGTTGTGAACAGAGTGCCCCATGGTGACAGTGGGGTTATGGTATGGGCAGGTGTAAGCTATAGACAACAATCACAATTGCATTTTATCGATGGCAATTTGAATGCACAGAGATACCGTGACGAGACCCTGAGGCCCATTGTCGTGCCATTCATTCGCCGCAATCACCTCATTTCAGCATAATGCAAGGCCACATGTCGCAAGGATCTGGACACAATTCCTGGAAGCTGAAAATTTCCCAGTTCTTCCATGGCCTGCATACTCAGACATGTCACCCATTAAGCACGTTTGAGATGCTCTGGATCTACGTGTACGACAGTGTTTTCCAGTTTCCGCCAATATCCAGCAACTTGGCACAGCCACTGAAGAGGAGTGGCACAACATTCCGCAGGACACAATCAACAGCCAGATCAACTCTATGCGAAGGAGATGTCGCTCTGCATGAGCCAAATGGTGGTCACACCAGACACTGACTGGGTTTCTGATCCACGCACCTACATTTAAAATATATATATCTGTGACCAACAGATGCATATCTGTATTCCCAGTCATGTGAAATCCATAGATTAGTGCCTAATGAATTTCTCAAATGACTGATTTCCTGTAACTCTGTCAAATCTTTGAAATTGTTGCAAGTTGCGTTTATATTTTTGCAGTATAGTTTACTCAGCTTATACATAGTGCCAAAGTTGTAGCTTGTGTTTGTAGAAGTGGGGTGACTAATGTGAATGTTTAAAATGTCTTAACAGCAGTGTTGATGTGTGTTGACATCAGGCTACAGTAAACTGCAATGTGTTTATGGCTATAGGGTGGGATGCTCAGGAGGAGTGGACTCTTACCTTTGAATACGTTTTTCCTCCTTTGAGTTCCTGTAGTGAAAACAGGAAAAGGGAGATGACTGCTGAGCATTGGCAGTCTGGCACAGTTGGAGTGTGTGTGTTTAACACTGATCTATGATCAGATTACAGAGGCTACAGAGTTTACACTATCAGGGGTGTGAATAGTGAATGGAAAGATAAATAACACAGCGGTACACGCAGGAAATGGTAGTCCCTGATGTTCACAGACAAAGAGATAACAGCAAAGAGCTGTGTGTTGCTTAGACAGGTCCCCCAGAAGTCAGAGACAAACAGACCTTCCGCACAGAGACCCGACAGATAGCGGGATCCAGCACTCCAGTCGTGGGGTTGGTGCTCATTTTACACACAAAGGTAAACCTCTTCTTCCAGCAAACACAGTTCTCCTTAACCTCCTCTCTGTGGTACAAGAGGACAGGAATCAGAGCGGGCATGGCACTACAGTACAGCTACATCAACCTCAATAAACTGTTGTTAGTGTCAAGGGAGTTAATGACAGTCATTACTGTTTGAGTGGTCTCACAATAAGAAGTCACTAATTCGATAGCACATAAGACATCACTTGTGCTTTTGTCCTGACTCTTCAATGTTTTGCTCCAGTTTTAGTGAAAGCAAACTTGTTGAGGAAACGGTGAACAATAGCCTGTGGGCTTCTGTAAAAACAGAGTTCACATTGTAAATAGGCCAGTGCCTGACGTCACCCTGTCCGTCCATACATTCAGGGAAATGGCTGAGTATACAGAGAAGGACGGTTGATGTAAAAACAGTCCTGGTGATAATCTGTCTACTTCCCATTTTAACTCACTTAACACTCTCCCCTTCCCAACTGAACTGAATGTAACCATTGTCAGTATTACAGTCATGCCCCATGCCTGGACCCAGCCACTCAGAATGCACAGAAGCAACTCAAGTGAATCCAGGGCTTAATGTGGACTCTAGAAATAATGAATAACTTACAGAGCATGAGGAGCTAATGTAAATTTACAGGGCTGGATATGCATGACTCATCATCRCCAATGTAAACAAACAGCCATGGATACACCAAAACTAACAGCGCAAAAAAGTAGTGAGGTGGACAGATCAGCCTGTTTACTGTAGTGTGTACCTATTGCCTTGTGGGAGTGCTCAAACAATCAGGTATTACCAGACTGCAGCTGACATCCCCACAAAGCATACACAGTGAAACAACCATCCTTCAGTTAAAACCCAAACAACATTTAAGTGAGAAGGGTAAATCCATTTGAAAGCAATCACTTTTTGACAGCACCCCTTTTGATTTGAACGAAACCTTCCTTACATATTTAATTAACCATTGTATAAGTGCACAAAAAGTTACTTTCTGGACCTGATTGCCAAAACATTCTGGAAATAAGGTGCTCAAAGATTAAAAACTTAGCATATTCAACCATGAGACATCCATGTCACTGGAAAACATAAACTGTTGAGTTTGATATCATTTAAAACCTTACAGGGTTGTCAAACTATTTTATAAATGTATATATATATTTTTTTACATTTAACGTCAATGATCTAAAAACGCATAAATTCAGATGTTTTACATATTCGCATATGTTGGAGCTTAGACCCTATTTTACATCTAATGTTTCTGTGTTGTGTGAATATGGGTGGGTGTCAAGTTTTGGCTGACATTTTTTCAAATGGCACCATAAAGATAGTTGTCTTGAACAGGAACATCTGTTGTACATTATCTTGTCAATCCTCCATAGGACACCTATTGAAATCATAAGAAATATAGACAATAGAATAGAAGTGACCATTTAAGTTGACATTCGACAGTGGACCGGCAGTCATCTTTGTGGTAGTAATTCAATTTAAAATGTCAATGGTGTACCAGCTAAATTGCAGTGGTCTGAAGGGATAGGTCCATTCTATGAATTGTATTTATATTATGGAAATGACACCCACCCTGTATTCAAGAGCATGTTGTGTCTCAACCGATGGCGGGCACAACACAAAAACCTCAGATGTGAAAAAGGGTCTAAGCTACAACATATGTGAATATGTAAACAAAATCAGTGTTTACGCATTTAGACAATTGACTTAAAATTGTAAATATATTTTATTAAACGCGGTTTGTACACTTTTAAAATGATATTAAACTCAACTGTTTATCTTTTCTCGTAATGAAGACATGGATGTATCATGGTATGGTATGCAAAATTATTTAACTTTATCTCCTGAATGTTTTGGCATTCAGGTCCAAAAAGTAACTGACTTATTTGGTTTAAATCAAAAGGGATCCTTTCAGAAAGTGATTGAATTCAAATGGATTTACCCAGAAGGCAGCAAATGCAGCAGGCTTCCTGAGCAGCTGTACCAACAGAGACGTACCTGGGACTAGCCATAAGCACACTGTTTTAGAAATAAACACAGGGGAGTACTTCGGCACTTTGGCAAGCAGCAGAAAAGAAACTCACTGCCATAGAGGTTGGGTGCAAAGAGGCAGCATTTGCCCTGTGAATAGCAGTCAGTTAGCACATGGTCCCTAACCAGCTGACACATTTGACTATAGAGCTGCAGAGGGGCTTCAGTAGTGGTGCGTAGTGGTCCGGCTCCTTGCAGGGCACAGGGCCAGGGCATGTCTTCCTACTCCATGCAAGGGAGTAGCATCATAGGATCATCTGCTCAAAGAAATGTTCCAGGGGAGCCACGTGATGGCTGCAGTACCTCTACATCAGGGACAGCATGTTCCCAAATGCACACACAGCTTTTACCATGCAAACCCTGAATATCAATGTCACACTTTAGGCATACCAGAGACGGAAGAGGAAGCGAGACATCTTACTCGCTCCTTTTTTCTGGTTCATATACAGCCAATGAACTAAGCAGACCCAGCTGCTATCACATTGGTGCCTATGGGAGCACCACCCCTTAAGTGACCATTTTTGTCCAATGGTAAACGGCTGGGACATCTTCATTTATCCACCATCTTTGGGCATACTATCTGAAGTCACATGACTGATAGAGTGATACAATGCTGGACTAGTATAGGGCTGTACCCTCTCTGCATCAACACACAGCTAAAATGCAAGAGATGGAATCCAACCTTCCACATAGTGAATATAGAGGACTGTTTAAGTTGATAACGTTTTTCCCTTCTCTAGTATGGTTTCGGTTCCAAAACCAGCTATGGTGTGTTAGGCCAATTTGGCCAAATAAAATCCTGTTAACTTGAGAAACTGCTGCTTTGTATTACAAAAACAGATTCCAACTATTTGATTGGCTCTAAACCTTTAGTCATAGTAGGCCTATACAGACTCCAACAAATTGCATGTCTTTAAACCTTTGGTTCTACTTAAATGTTGTTTAAAATGCATTAGACATCCCCATTTCCACTCTTAATGATTAACCATGTACAGTCTATAATTGCAATGAAACACATTTTATGTAAGTATTCTAGTTCACTGCCATTTTAGATTTTTTTCCTCACATAGGTTCTTTATATAGTTGTCTCGGTTTTGCATTCCTTGGTTCTTTGCCACACACATACTTCTCAAGTTCTTACCAAGCGGGCCACGCTAATCACTGCCCACCCCCCTCAATAAGTCTCTGAAAACGTTCTCAGCCACATTCCATAGAGCAGGTGGCTTTATTAAAAACTGCCATGGCAACCACACATGCCTCAAATCCAACTACAACGTTGAATCAAAACAGGAGTGAATGAGTTAGAGCTCTGAGGGGAGAGAGGATGGTCAAAAATAGAAAACTGAAATATTACATTTACATACAAGTATTCATACCCTTTACTCAGTAGTTTGTTGAAGCACCTTTGGCAGCAATTGCAGCTTTGAGTCTTCTTCGGTATGACGCTACAAGCTTAGCACACCTGTATTTGGGAAGTTTCTCCCATTCTTCTCTGCAGATCCTCTCAAGCTCTGTCAGGTTGGATGGGGAGCGTCGCTGCACAGCAATTTTCAGATCTCTCCAGAGATGTTCAATCGGATCCAAGTCCAAGCTCTGGCTGGGCCACTCAACAACATTCAGAGACTTGTCCCGAAGCCACTCCTGCGTTGTCTTGGCTGGGTGCTTAGTGCTCTGGAGCAGATTTTCATCAAGGATCTCTCTGTACTTTGCTTCGTTCACCTTTCCCTTGATACTGACTAGTCTCCCAGTCCTTGCTGCTGAAAAAAATCCCCACAGCACGATGCTGCCACCACCATGCTTTACAGTAGAGATTTACTCCAGATGTGACGCTTGACATACAGGCAAAAAAGTTCCATCTTGGTTTCATCAAACCAGAGAATCTTGTTTCTCATGGTCTGAGTCCTTAAGGTGCCTTTTGGCAAACTCCAAGCGGGCTGTCATGTGCCTTTTACTAAGGACTGGCCACTCTACCATAAAGGCCTGATTGGTGGAGTGCTGCAGAGATGGTTGTCCTTCCGGAAGGTTCTCCCATCTCCACAGAGAAACTCTGGAGCTCTGTCAGAAAGACCATTGGGTTCTTGGTCACCTCCCTGACCAAGGCCCTTCTCCCCTGATTGCTCAGTTTGGCCGTGCGGCTAGGTCTAGGAAGAGTCTTGGAGGTTCTAAACTTCTTCCATTTAAGAATGATAGAGGCCACTGTTCTTGGGGACTTTCAATGCTGCATAAATTGTTTGGTACCCTTCCCCAGATCTGTGCCTCGACACAATTCTGTCTCAGAGCTCTACGTACAACTCCTTCGACCTCATGGCTTGGTTTTACTCATGTAAAAATATATTGACAAAAAGCATATCTCTCTCCAATTTTGAGCACACATTTCTTTACATCCCTGTTAGTGAGCATTTCTCCTTTGCCAATATAGTTCATCCACCTGACACGTGGCATATAAAAAAGTTGATTAATAAATCCTCTCTGGGATAGGCGTCCTGCCAGCGGGACGCCTGTCGACAACATCCGGTGAAATTGGAGGGCGCGCAATTCAAATAAATAATCATAAAAATTATGGATATTAAACATCTAGGTGTCTTATATCGGTTAAACGCTTAAATTCTTGTTAATCTAACTGCATTGTCCGATTTACAATAGGCTTTACAGAGAAAGCATGCCATGCGATTGATTGAGGACGGCACCCCATATAAAAATATTTTTCAACCAGCACAGACTTCATAAAATCACAAATAGCGATTAAATATTCATTTACTTTTTGAAAATCTTCCTCTGAATTGCAATCCCAAGGGTCCCAGCTACAACATGCATGGTCCTTTTGTTAGAGAAAATCCTTATTTATATCCCAWAAAGTCTGTTTAGTTGGCGCCATTGATTTGAGTAATCCACTCGTTCAACATGCAGAGAAAGGAATCCAAAAAGCTACCACTAAAACAAGTCAAAATACAGTTTCATTTAATCCTCAAATGTAATTCAACTATAATATTTCATGCAGAAAGAAGTATGTTCAATAGAAAAGTAAAATTAGCAAGTGCACGCACAGACTGATTTCCAACTCTGACTCCCAGTACCAAAACTAAATTCTTCCTCGTTTGGGAAGAAACAAGCCTGAAATCTTGAACAAAGACTGTTTGGGAGCTGGAATTGCATAGGACCCATAGCTTTCCATTGAAAGAGCATGGGCTCTCCCCCCAAAAAATTCTGGTTGGTTTTTCTTTGGATTTTCTCCTACCATATCAATTGTGTTATAGTCTCACACATAATTTTAACATTGACAAACTTCAAAGTGTTTTCTATCCAATGGTACAACTTATATGCATATCCTGGCTTCTGGGCCTCAGTAACAGGCAGTTTACTTTGGACACGTCAGTCAGACAGTAAGTGGAGAAAAATAGATCCTAGCCTGTTTAAACAGCATGATCATTAAACAGGTGCAGCTTGTGCTGGGGACAATAAAAGGCCACTAAAATGTGAAGTTTTGTCACAGAACACAACGCTAGATGTCTCAAGTTGTGGGAGCGTGCAATTGCTCATTTCTCTACCATCGTTTTAGAGAATTTGGCAGTGCGTCCAACAGGCCTCACAACCACGTGTAACCACACCAGCCCAGGACCTCCACATTTGGCTTCTCCACCCGCGGGATTACCTGAGGGGGGGTGCTGAGAAGTAGTTCTGTCTTTAATAAAACCCTTTTGTGGGGAAAAATGTATTCTGATTGGCTGGGCCTGACTACCCATGGCTGCACCCCTGCCCAGTCATGCGAAATCCATAGATTAGGGCCTAATTCATTTATTTCAATTGACTGATTTCCTTATACGAACTGTAACTCAGTAAAATCTTTGAAATTGTTGCATGTGGCGTTTATATTTTTGTTCAGTATATTTCAGGCAACAACAGAACAAAGGGAGTTCTGTACTCCCCAGGCCCTATGATAACACACAATCTCTATCAAAGACATGGGACCACCAAATCAGTCTCTGTGTCTCTGAGTAGACCTTGTTTCCTGCACTCGGGTTACAGAGATAAACCAGAGACAGAATTGCCAGATAACTCAAGCAGATAAATGGTCTCCATCCAATCTGTTATATAATCCTCAAAAATAGACTTAAGGGATGCACAGCATACCCGGCGGGTCTTGTATCATTGCAAGGGAAGTGGAGTGGAGGGCAACATTCTTTTTAACTCTGTTTATCAATGACGACAGATATAGGAGAAAAACATCCTGTGAACAGTAATCATAGTAAGGGTTATCATGATGATTTAGTTTGTTTTTGTGCTCTTTCAAAGGCCCTACACAGTAAAGAAGTTCAATTAGGTCTTTCTGCATCATATGGTTCTCTACAGAGCGCCTATCGGAAATTCCAGAGGAATGGTAAAGAATCTTAAAAAAATACAATAAAATAAAAACTAATAGCAGGAACAGCTACATCTATTGGTCAGAACCTGGTAATATCAGGATGTACGATGGGCCATAAACCTAACAACTTCAATGACTAATTTCTCTGAACATAAATGAAATTCACTGAGAACACATTCGATAGGATGAAGAAAGAATACGCCGAGCCGCAGCTCCATATTACTTGTCAGAGAGAATTGATACTGTATACACGTTGGGTTTGGATTGGCGTGGGGTGTGTGTATGTGGGTGACTTGACAATTTCTTTGGATTCCTCATGTCTTATTCATTGTTAGAAGTTTGGTCCAAATCAGATGTTAAGTACTATATTTATTGAATATTATATGAATCCTATCAAATAAAATAAGGTGGGGTGTTCTCTGGACATCTAGGACAAATACGCTGATGACCTCAGATTCAAGAGACATAACACAGGTCCCCCTAAATCTTGTTTTTGTGCGGCTACCTTTCATCTTTAGGTCAGTGTGTGAAGTCCCACACCCCTCTACCAAACACTGAAAGCCCCAGAGGAGCATCCCTTTCCTCCCCAGCCTACTCTAAAACAAACAAWCCCAGATCAAATACCGGAATCCTTTTGTGTTCCCATTTATATTACTAAAGTAAACAATGACCTAGGTACTAAACCAGAGGAGGAAGTTTAACCCTTAGAAACCCAGACCCAGTTTTACTTGCGTGAACATTAAGCCGTGGTTAGACTGCCCAAGGAAATCCCTAATAGCATTTCTAAAGAAAACAATTCAACACTCCTTGCAATAGTTATGCAATGTTTCATATATGTAACATCAGGTAGAAAGGGGTGCAAACCACCCAGTTTCAACAATATCTATTTCTGCATTGTGAACTGCTTGCACTAAAATGTAAACATTAATCATGAAATCTAACTCACTATATCTGAAACCCAAGTTATAAAAGCAGTATCATATATATTGCACAAGTTGTTTATCTTCAGTGTGTCCTTATTTGTGCACTGCAAAATGTCCATGCGCCCCATGTATGAAATACAAAAACCGCCAGAGAATACAGTGCTCACTCTATGCAAATATTAACAAACAATACTTTTCAGAAAATGGTAATTGTTCAACCAGTCTGACTTACAGTATTCAAAACTTCCCACCCACATTGGTGTCTGTCAGATTTGTTACAGTTAAGGGCAGTTTGCTCACTTTTTTCGTGTGTAAATTGGGACCCATAGACAGTTAAAAATCAACTATATCATGTAGATGTTTATTATTTGACGTGATATACAAACAATGTAATTGTATATAAAGCATCATAAAAATGTTGGCCCTTAATCATGACTCTCAGTTCATTACACATTTACACATTATGTTACATTACAGCCTTATTCTAAAATTTATCAAATTTAGACATTTTTGCAAATGTATAAAAGAAAAAAACTGAAATACCTTATTTACCTAAGTATTCAGACCCTTTGCTATTAGACTAAAAAAATGGAGCTCAGGTGCATCCTGTTTCCATTGATCATCCTTGTGATGTTTCTACAACTTGAGTGGAGTCCACCGGTGGTAAATTCAATTGGACATGATTTGTAAAGGCACACACCTGTCTATATAAAAGGTCCCACAGTTGACAGTGCACGTCAGAGCAAAAACCAAGCCACGAGGTCGAAGGAATTGTCCGAGAGCTCTGAGACAGAATTGTGTCGAGGCACAGATCTGGGGAAGGGACCCAAAACATTTCAACAGCTTTGAAGGTCCCTAAGAACACAGTGGCCTCCATCATTCTTAAATGGAAGGTTGCAACCACCAAGACTCTTCCTAGAGCTGGCCGACCAGCCAAACTGTGCACTCGGGGGAGAAGAGCCTTGTTCAAGGATGTGACCAAGAACCTGATGGTCACTGACAGAGCTCCTAAGTGGATATGGGAYAATCATCTCTGCAGCACTCCACCAAATCAGGCCTTTATGTTAGAGTGGCCAGGTGGAAGCCATTCCTCAGTAAAAGGCACATGACAGCCTGCCTGGAGTTTGCCAAAAGGTACCTAAAAGGACTCAGACCATGAGAAACAAGATTCTCTGGTCTGATGAAACCAAGATTGAACTCTTTCTGAATGTCCTTGAGTGGCCCAGCCAGAGCCCGGACTTGAACTCTATCATCTCTGGAGAGACCTGAAAATAGCTGTGCAGTGATGCTCCCCATCTGACAGAGCTTGAGCGGATCTGCAGAGAAGAATGGGAGAAACTGCCCAAATACAGGTGTGCCAAGCTTGTAGCGTCATATCCAGGAAGACGCAAAGCTGCAATTGCTGCCAAAGGTGCTTCAACAAAGTGCTGAGTAAAGGGTCTGAATACTTATGTAAATTTGAAATGTCTAGATTAGAGGGAGAAAAAAACGATCTAATCCATTTCAGAATAAGACTAACGTAACAAAATGTGGAAAATGTCAAGGTCTGAATACTTTCCGAATGCACTAAGTAATTTGACCAAGGCGTCTTCTGTACAAGGGAGTTTTGTTTGAACATTAACACGTGAAGCTTGCGGTACGGTTTTGTAAGCCTAAGGACCTTAGTTCATATTAGCAACAAGAAAAAAGTGGTTAAAATTGATACAACTTTTATAGGGTTATTGTTCCCACCCGGCCATGTTATTGTTCCCACCAGGAACTATGGCGGTCTGCTTGAAACATGTAGGTATTACAGACTCGGTCAMGGACGACACTTGACAGTTGGTCCACGCATGCTTTGAGTATACGTCCTGGTAATCTGTCTGGCCCAGCAGATTTGTGAATGTTGACCTGTTTAAAGGTTTTGTTCACATCGGTACCGAGAGCGTTATCAGTCATCCAGAACAGCTGGTGCTCTCATGCATGTTTCAGTGTTGCTTGCCTGAAGCGAGCATAAAATAAATTTAGCTCGTCTGGTAAACTCTTGTCACTGGGCAGCTCGCATCTGTATTTCCCTTTGTAATCCTTAATAGGATGTAATGCTAGGGTTGCACAATTCCCTGGAACTTTCAATAAAATGTCCTGGTTTTCCAGAAATCCTGGTTGGAGGTTTCCAGACATTCTGCTTATCCTCCAARAATGATTTCGGGTAAAACAGGGAATATATTTTAAGTTCCTGGAATTTTGCAACCCTACCAATGACTGACATAAATCCAACAATGTTAGACATGCTTTGAAATTATTTGTACACAGACATTGTTTACTAACAATGCAGTAAAAACCACGTTATGCCGGGTTAAGGGTGGTATGAGGCATTTAAAGTTAATATTATGACAGCCGTTTGGTAATAGTTTGCTATATTGCCCATGCGGCATGCGCACAGCGAACACAAAGCAACATTTTACCTTGATGAAGTTGCAACAAAGTCTCCACCGTCCAACAATCTCAGCTTGCAGAACAATACACCGTTCACGAAAGGCACAGCAGTCAGCTCCTCCAATGTCAAATGTGTCTGAAACTTGAATTTCTTCTTTTTCGCAAAAAAAGCCATCGAAGGGTATTGTAATGGACCTGTAAACAATGACAAAACGATTTAGCTGATGGCAACGGTTAGAGATTAAAACAGGCTACACTATTTATTCAGCCTATTAAATTCGAAACAGATGTGGTGACTATAACACATTGAAACAATCTGATATGACTTATCACTACAAAACATTGGTTACATACCTTGAGACCGACCACAGTGTGTATTGGCACCTCGCAACTTTTTCTTCTGTGTGCTTGATGCGATGCTGACTCAAATGCTCTTGACTAACTACTGACCAGTCTTGAAATCTTGGAGTACAATACATTGTAGAACAAGCAACACATTTGTCAGGCCCTTTTCTGTTCAAACAGCCTCTAATTATTTTATCATTACATTTGTATCTCTTTTCCACATATCGCAAGCTAAAGCTTGGAAAAAATGCAATTGACATGCCACCGGCAACCCACACAGTAAATTGGTTATGGTTCTTATACTGAACGACGAACCAATACCAAAATTGCTCAATTAGCTCCGCCCCTGGATGCTTTCGCGTCACTGATCGTGTAGGCTGGTGCTTCCATCGACGAGGTGAATACGACCCCTTGTGGCTATGCATAAGAGGTGGAGAGGTACGTCTCAGGACGATAACTGTAACCATCCGCTCAGTAGCCTATGTCTAATCAGTGGTGTAAAGTACTTGAGTAAAAATACTTGAAAGTACTACTTAAGTAGTTTTTTGGGGTATCTGTACTTTACTTTGCTATTTATATTTTTGACAACTTTTACTTCACTACATTCCTAAAGAAAATCATGTACTTTTTACTCTGTACATTTTCCCTGACACCCAAAAGTTCTCTTTACATTTTGAATGCTTAGCAGGACAGGAAAATTGTCAAATTCCCACACTTACCAAGAGAACATCCCTGATCATCTACTGCCTCTTATCCAGGGGACTCACTAAACACAAATGCATTATTTGTAAATTGTCTGAGTTTAGGAGCCTGGCTAACCATAAATAAAATGAAAATTGTTCTGTCTGGTTTGCTTAATATAAGGCATTTGAAATTACCTTTACTTTTGATACTTAAGAACATTTGAGGATTTACTTTTGATACTTAAGTATTTAAAACATAATACTTTTAGACTTTTATTCATGCAGTATTTTACTGGGTGACTTTTCCTTGAGTGATATTCTGTTAATGTATCTTTACTTTAACTCAAGTAAGACAATTGAGTACTTTTTCCACCAGAATGGAAGTAAGTGTGTGTGTGTGTGTGTAAAAACCAACCTCTAAAACACACATGTTCTTCTCATTATGCTTAGACAGGTTTTAGTTATTGAACTTTCTCCCTCTGTCATTCTGTAAATAAGGATATGTCATATGGATATGTCTGATATGTCTGACAGATGTATAAAACCGAGCACATAGCCATGCAATCTACATAGACAAACATTGGCAGTAGAATGGCTTTTCTGAAGAGCTCAGTGACTTTCAATGTGGCACCGTCATAGGATACCACCTTTCCAACAAGTCAAATTTCTGCCCTGCTAAAGCTGCCCCGGTCAACTGTAAGTGATGTTATCGTGAAGTGGAAACGTCTAGGAGCAACAACGGCTCAGCCACGAAGTGATACTGTAGGCCACACAAGCTCACAGAACGGGACCACCAAGTGCTGAAGCGCGTAAAAATCGTCTGTCTTCGGTTGCAACACTCACTACCGACTTCCAAACTGCCTCTGGAAGCAATGTCACCACAAGAACTGTTCGTCGGGAGCTTCTTGAAATCGGTTTCCACGGCCGAGCAGCTGCACACAAGCCTAAGATCACCATGCACAATGCCAAGCATCAGCTGGAGTGTTGTAAAGCTCGCTGCCATTGGACTCTGGAGCAGTGGAAACGCGTTCTCTGGAGTGATGAATCACGCTTCGCCATCTGGCAGTCCGACAGACGAATCTGGGTTTGGAGGATGCCAGGAGAATGCTACCTGCCCCAATGCATGGTGCCAACTGTAAAGATTGGTGGAGGAGGAATAAGGGTCTGGGGCTGTTTTTCATGGTTCGGGTTAGGCCCCTTAGCTCTAGTGAAGGGAAATCTTAACATTACAGCATACAATGACATTCTAGAATATTCTGTGCTTCCAACTTTGTGGCAGCAGTTTGGGGAAGGCCATTTCTTGTTTCAGCATGACAATGTCACCGTGCACAAAGCGAGGTCCATACAGAAATGGTTTGTTGCGATCGGTGTGGAAGAACTTGACTGGCCTGCATAGATACCTGACCTCAACTCCATCGAACACCTTTGGGATGAATTAGAACGCTGATGCAGCAATGTTCCAACATCTAGTGGAAAGCCTTCCCAGAAGAGTGGGGGCTGTTATAGCAGCAAAGGGAGGACCACCTCCATATTAATTCCCATGGAAGGCCAAAAAGATCATCAAGGACAACAACCACCTGAGCCAATGCCTGTTCACCCCGCTATCATCCAGAAGGCGAGGTCAGTACAGGTGCATCAAAGCTAGGACCGGGAGACAGAAGCTGTTTTTCAATCTCAAGGACATCAGACTGTTAAATAGCCATCACCTGTACCTTAGAGGCTGCTGCCCTATATACATAGACTTGAAATCACTGGCCACTTTAATAATGGAACACTAGTCACTTGAGTGATGCAAAATATGTCAACATTATTAATCTCATATGTGTATATACTGTATTGTTTTCTATTCTACTGTATTTTAGTCTATGCCACTCCGACATTGCTCGTCCAAATATTTATATATTCTTAATTCCATTCCTTTACCTTAGATTTGTGTGTATTGTTGTGAAATGTTTAGATATTATTTGTTAGATATTGCTGCACTGTTGGAGCTAGAAACACAAGCATTTCGCTACACCCGCAATAACATCTGCTAAACATGTGTATGTGACCAATACAATTTGATTTGGAATGAGATGTTCGACGAGCAGGGGTCTACATACTTTTGGTCATGTAGTGTACATTATTCTTATAAGTTGGTCAATTTGCTCTCGCCTTGCTAAAACAATAATTATTAAAATGCCTGTGAAGTTACAGGTGGCAGAGAGATCCTAAACAATTAAAGGGCTGCCCTTTTCAGTTTCATTGGAATGCTCATTGTGATGAGGTCCTGCTAGCACTGGGCTTGCACTGGAATCTAGGTATGCCAAAAAGCCCTGGAACTCCAAATTGGTATCCCTGAAGCTTGCCTGTCGAACTATTATTGTCCCAGAGTTATTGCAATCTCTAAAGATGTTATTGCCTAAGAGGTGCCATGTTCTTTAAATAGAAAATATGTACCGAGACTACCGACCATAAATTCTCATCAGAACTCATGTTTGACACTTAAACATTAACACTACACTTTTTCATATGGTACTATTTACATTTACTGAGAATAGTTTTTGGGTACAGATTATGAGGGGTTGTCTTTTAATGAAAACACAACCTTTTACAGCAGTGGGCTAAATCAGGGTCACACAGTGTTTCTTGGTAGTCTTAAACAAATCTACTTTGAAACAGAAGTATACACCTCACACACATGGTTGTGGGCTTAAAAAAAATAAGACACCTGTACCATATCAGATATAGTTGAAATGTGTTCAATTTTGAGTTTGCATCCCAATGTTACACTTTATATACATCACAGAAGACTGAAATACAACAAAACCGTTTGACATAGAAACACCAAATGTTTGGCTTTTTTTTTTTTTTTATGAATATTTTTTCATAATTGACATTATTGACATTTCACCCATGAGGCCACTAGGTAATTTAACTGCAGGGAAGGGCTACCCATGTCAATAGACCAATGGGTTCCATAAAACGTATTCTGCAAAACATGTTATTACTGTTTATATAATTACCTGCACTTGTCTCTGTTAATTATCTGCAGCACCTCTCTGTGTTTTCTACTTCCACACTCCATAATTTGTGCATACCCTCAGACTGGACCACTAACAAAATNCCAAAAAGATCATCAAGGACAACAACCACCTGAGCCAATGCCTGTTCACCCCGCTATCATCCAGAAGGCGAGGTCAGTACAGGTGCATCAAAGCTAGGACCGGGAGACAGAAGCTGTTTTTCAATCTCAAGGACATCAGACTGTTAAATAGCCATCACCTGTACCTTAGAGGCTGCTGCCCTATATACATAGACTTGAAATCACTGGCCACTTTAATAATGGAACACTAGTCACTTGAGTGATGCAAAATATGTCAACATTATTAATCTCATATGTGTATATACTGTATTGTTTTCTATTCTACTGTATTTTAGTCTATGCCACTCCGACATTGCTCGTCCAAATATTTATATATTCTTAATTCCATTCCTTTACCTTAGATTTGTGTGTATTGTTGTGAAATGTTTAGATATTATTTGTTAGATATTGCTGCACTGTTGGAGCTAGAAACACAAGCATTTCGCTACACCCGCAATAACATCTGCTAAACATGTGTATGTGACCAATACAATTTGATTTGGAATGAGATGTTCGACGAGCAGGGGTCTACATACTTTTGGTCATGTAGTGTACATTATTCTTATAAGTTGGTCAATTTGCTCTCGCCTTGCTAAAACAATAATTATTAAAATGCCTGTGAAGTTACAGGTGGCAGAGAGATCCTAAACAATTAAAGGGCTGCCCTTTTCAGTTTCATTGGAATGCTCATTGTGATGAGGTCCTGCTAGCACTGGGCTTGCACTGGAATCTAGGTATGCCAAAAAGCCCTGGAACTCCAAATTGGTATCCCTGAAGCTTGCCTGTCGAACTATTATTGTCCCAGAGTTATTGCAATCTCTAAAGATGTTATTGCCTAAGAGGTGCCATGTTCTTTAAATAGAAAATATGTACCGAGACTACCGACCATAAATTCTCATCAGAACTCATGTTTGACACTTAAACATTAACACTACACTTTTTCATATGGTACTATTTACATTTACTGAGAATAGTTTTTGGGTACAGATTATGAGGGGTTGTCTTTTAATGAAAACACAACCTTTTACAGCAGTGGGCTAAATCAGGGTCACACAGTGTTTCTTGGTAGTCTTAAACAAATCTACTTTGAAACAGAAGTATACACCTCACACACATGGTTGTGGGCTTAAAAAAAATAAGACACCTGTACCATATCAGATATAGTTGAAATGTGTTCAATTTTGAGTTTGCATCCCAATGTTACACTTTATATACATCACAGAAGACTGAAATACAACAAAACCGTTTGACATAGAAACACCAAATGTTTGGCTTTTTTTTTTTTTTTATMAATATTTTTTCATAATTGACATTATTGACATTTCACCCATGAGGCCACTAGGTAATTTAACTGCAGGGAAGGGCTACCCATGTCAATAGACCAATGGGTTCCATAAAACGTATTCTGCAAAACATGTTATTACTGTTTATATAATTACCTGCACTTGTCTCTGTTAATTATCTGCAGCACCTCTCTGTGTTTTCTACTTCCACACTCCATAATTTGTGCATACCCTCAGACTGGACCACTAACAAAATTGGCCTTGATCTTGCGTAAAGGGCGCAATGGAATGATACAGTGGTGGGTCGAGCAAATTACGTTACGGAGTAGGGAAAAAAATACATCGTAGGAGCCAATGAAATAGGTCTGTTTTTAAAAGGGAGTGGTTTCATGGGTTTCTATAACACAACGCACTTCCTTACCGGCATTTTAGTATTAACACGCGAAGTTAAACAGTCTTTGGTGTACTTACTAGCTATTTATTTATTTATTGTGGAACGTGTTTACCTTTACTTTAAATATGCTTGGCCTGTGCCTTTATGTGCCTGTTCCAAATTCGGATGCGACTGAATTCGAGTATTTTGAGTCCAATGGACTACCATCGGAGTTGAAATCGCTCTTCAAATTGAGTGTGTTTCTACCTTCACAAGAGTTTTCTACTTATCGGAAATGGAGAAAGGTAAAACTTGTAGTATATTATTTTACTTACATGTCTTTATGCTTCGGTGGGGTTCACATCACGTTTTACATTTTGACTGTTGGATTTGGCTATTCCTCAAAATTACACATTTTTGTAACGATCATGCTGTCGTAGTTTCCTGTAAGTACAAACCCCTTCTTCCTGTACTCGCGGTTTGTCACGGTTTCCACTAGTTACCACAGTCAAAGTGGCCTATAAAGTAAAAATTCATAACTAAAATGTCCTTTTTGGTCTTAATTTAAAGTTAGGCATAAGGTTAGCAGTGTGTTTACAGTTGGGTTTAAAATTACTTTTAAAGAAATGCATTTTATAAATGGGCGGCGTTTATGACTTTGGCTATGCGTTTGTCAAAAGGAAAAGTATAAACGGAATCTTTGGGACGTCCCAACTCACGTCATTTAAAACGGTACGGATTGGGATAAATTTAGGGTAAAAGTAGGGGTTAGGTTAAAGATAGGAACGTCCCAATGATCCCAGATAGCACTAACCTCAAACTCTACACCTACCCAGTGCTCCCATGCAATTTAGTTCACCTATCTGAACATAATGTTAAACATAATGACATAAGGATGCTTAATATATTAAAAAAATTAATTACTTCATGAAGGTGTTTAAGTTAATTGAATAACTCAACTATTTATCTTCAAAAGATCAAATAGTGCATAGATGGATTATTATTGTTTGGCTACACATTGATGGTTCCTAGGGCTTGCAAATTAAAACTATTGGCCTGCAAGACCCTCTTATTGATATAATCAATGACCTGGAGCCCTAAACCATCAGATTCAGGGTTGCAAATTAGCTTGAAGAAATCACTGGAAGATGATGGAATGATTAAATAACTGCATGCAAGTCTTGGCTGGAGCTTCAAGACCCCCAAGACTGTTTGACCCACTTATCATAGGCAAGGCATGGTGTTGATTGCAGAGTTTGGTGTTGTGGTTAGAGCCTTCATGTCTTCAGGGGTGGGTAATAGTGCCTGGTACATCTATCTATATCCTGCAAACTCACACTAAGCCTGTCTACCTGGTCTAAAATAGGGCCGGTGTTGATATTTGATTTACTGTATTGAACTACAGTATGTGACAGTGTTCCCATAGAGTACATTCCTTCTATCCAGCCGTATGTCACATTTGACAGTGAATGTAGGACAGGTTAGCCTAGATTTGAGTCAGCATGCTTTCAACATATGACCTTTGTGGTCTTTGCCTCTCAGAGACTTTGCTGAAATGGTTTGTCGTGACTGGACATTAAGGTGATGACACCATCGAGAATGAAATTATTCACACTTTACCCTCCTTCCAGGTGCTTACAATACATTCCATTAGTATTGTCCACCTCCAGAAAAGCCCCCAGTCTAGGCTTTACTACAGTTGATTGATTTTCAATGGGCCCCTCTATAATGTCTGATAATAGAAAGCAGGTCAGTGTGCCTTGCCACTGTTGTCGACCATTTGGTTTTGTTTGCCTCTGCAGAAAGTAGTGAAAAGTGCAGATAAGGACCTGAATGGGCAGATGGTCTTTGAGGAGTTCGTGAACTATTTGCAAGATCATGAGAAAGACCTGAAACTTGTCTTCAAGAGCCTGGACAGAAGGAGAGCTGGTATGCAATTATCCACAAATCAGCTGTTACAGTTTGGGGACATGCCTTAGCTACCACACAATTCAAATGTTTTGTTCCGATTTAGGTGGAATTCTGATTGGTGATGAATTGTCTTCTTCCATTGTGATTCAGGTAAAATATATTCTAAGGAGATCATGGAGTCACTCCAGGACCTTGGTGTTCACATATCACAGCAGCATGCCGAGAAGATTCTACAAAGGTAAGATATTAGGATGGAGCAGTGTTCCCTTAAGATTTTGGTCAATCTTGTCGGTATATCTTTTGTTACCAGTTTGATTCACATTCTCAAGAGTTTATGGTTTTGTTTTCATCTTTGTCAATAGCATGGATAAGAATGGCACAATGACCACCGACTGGAATGAGTGGAGAAACTACCCTCTGCTACAGCCCAAAGAGAACAACATCCCTGAGATCACCCTCTACTGGAAACATTCCACGGTGAGAAGGGTGGTTAGGACGGGGGGTGTGAACTAGCTATCCAGCAAGCAGGGAACCATTCTATTTCACATTAATTTGAGTACACTCTGTATCCACTGACTTAATCCCTGAAAGTTCAAATTTGTGAATGGGGATGTTAATCCTATTACATAGATTAACACTGTGAATGGACGTGCGTCACCAGTTAAGTCTTATTAGTGTTTAAATAGGATAGGAACGCTCTGAATGTAATGTCATGATTTACATGATTCATGAATTACCCCCTTGTATATCAAATGTTGATTACAGTTTTAATTATTCCTTGTGTAAAATGTTTATTACGTTTGTAAAGTGCTAAGAGGACACTCAAATTATCCCCTCTGTATTCAGAACCACTTTCACAGGACAGTGTGTTCTTGGGAGGCATGCGGGTGGGGTAATGAAATACAGTATGTCTTAATAAGAAAAGCCAGCTTTAAATCTTAGTCTGTTTACCTCTCCTATGTGTCAAGAGCTACAGAACAACATTTGTAAGCCGAGCTGGGGCAAAATATATTCAGAAGCATTGCTTGGAGATGGGATGACCACCTAAAACAAAGGCCAAAGAAAATGTCCCACGGCATTCACTCAAGTCACTTTGGCCTGACCATCTCATGCCAGCAGTGTTACTCACACTAATATAACATGATTTTAATATCAACTTGGCGATCATGAAATAGTTTTCAGCTGGTGATTCATCCCTGGCATGGTAAAGCTTCAGGGGGATAGAGCCTGTACTCTGGCAGTGGCTTTGCAAAGGCACCTCTGTAGGGACTTGTACCCAAAGCTATGTCTAGAGTGGGGAGTCTCGCTGGCTGACTCAAATTGTCATTATGTAATACATAGCTTTTACAACAAGGGAACATGCACTCCATTCTATACCCTTATAATATCAGCAGTCTGAACCATGACATCAAAGCACAAGCGCCCTTATGTTCTCTCTGGTTTGATATAAGATTACAAAGAAATGTCCCAGAAATAACAGAGCAGGAAACAACAGAATTCAACTTGCTTCCTAACACAGAACATGAAGTAATCACTGACCTAAAGCCTCATGACCGGTGACCTATGTTTTGAGGGATGAGGGCAGACACACGCTGCACATTTCACTGTCAATACCACTCTTCCCTGTCCCAACATCTAGATGAAAGGTTTGTGTATACATGGGGCCTTAAAAATCACACACACCGAAAAATGTTCAGTCACCCCRTTTTTTTTTAATAGCTTGACTATATTTATAATTGCAAACTGCTCTTAGATAACTCCAATGTCTTTTGGGCCAAAAGAGAAGCTAATAGTGTATAATAATACTCATGTTCTATATCTTTCTGCTCTCTGTAGCTCTTTGATGTAGGTGAGAATCTGATGGTGCCTGATGACTTCACAACAGAGGAAAAACTGACAGGAATGTGGTGGAGGCATCTGGTTGCAGGCGGAGGTGCAGGAGCAGTGTCCCGAACATTCACCGCCCCCTTAGACCGTCTCAAAGTACTCATGCAGGTAAGAAGCCCTTGATCTACTGTCTTAATAGATAGTATGACAGCCCTGTATTCCCAACAACAGTTTGAGTCCTAGTAATGGTACATCTAGCCCTCAATTACCTATTCATTGATTACCTAAGAGCCATACATGGGTTAATGAGTACGTAGATTAGTGCCAGAACAGAGGGCAAGAGTCCTGGCGGCTGTTCGTTCCCACTGGCTCATTCAGCTGACCGATGTTAGTGACTAAGAGCCAGCACATCGTCACTGGTGAGTTGTGATTGGAGAGATTAGATCTGCTTTTACGTGATAGCAATGTGGGGATCAGTAACCCCTGATTGGCGTTAGTGGTTTGAAAAAGTCGTCTAGCGTCATCTTTGTGTTGGTACAACTGATACCAGAACATGTGACTTGTTCCACACTGATCCCCCCCCCCGTTGAGCAAATATGTTCACATTCTCAAAGCCTATGCCTGATAACTGAAGAAATGTTATGAGAATAAAAGGCCCGACTTTCATGTWAATCATTAATTGGCGTCAATGGAAGATGTGCATGAAAATTTGAGTTAAGCACACAGATCTCAATTCAGAATACGGCCCTAATTGTGTTATTGTTCATGTGACTTCTGTATGATAAACATTGATATTCTTTATTTGTCAGGTCCATGGTTCCAGTAGCAACAACATGTGCATCATGAGTGGGCTCACCCAGATGATCAAAGAAGGTGGGATGAGGTCGCTGTGGAGAGGGAACGGAATGAACATCGTCAAAATTGCACCCGAAACTGCCATTAAGTTCATGGCTTATGAGCAGGTACTTGCTCCTATATTATTTTCTTAATTTAGAGAATTTCTATTACTCTTTTTAAAATGATATATAAACCATTATTATAATTCCTTAATCTCAATTTCTGATGTAAGGACCAAGTTCATGTTCTAACCAGTGTCTGCCCCATCTTATTTTCTCCCCTCTTTCCTTTCAACTGAAAAAACTCTCTGGCACAGATCAAGCGTTTGATTGGCAGTGATAAGGAGACACTTGGCATCCTGGAGCGTTTTGTAGCTGGCTCTATGGCTGGAGTCATTGCTCAGAGCACCATCTACCCCATGGAGGTGAGCAGCCATCAATCATCCCCCCTAGCATAGACCTGGAATGATTACATCTATTATTGTTGTCAGGATATAAAGGACAAAAATGCATGATTGATTTGCAAATAAGTTAGTAATGCCTATGTTTTCAATCTGATTACATGCCACCTGATAGATTTTCATAGTCTTTCATTTCTGAACACAAGGTTCTGAAAACACGGCTTGCCTTGCGAAAGACTGGTCAGTACTCTGGCATCTCCTACTGTGCAAAGAACATCTTTAGGAGAGAGGGACTGGGTGCCTTTTACAAGGGCTTTATCCCCAACATGATGGGCATCATCCCCTATGCTGGAATCGACCTGGCTGTGTATGAGGTAAGAAGAGACCCGGATATGACTTTACAAAGCTGTTTTCACTGCATTGTATGCTCCATTTGGAATTCTCTGACTGTTCTTTTTTTCCACAGACATTGAAGAACTCCTGGTTAGAAAAGTATGGCACCAAAAGTACTGACCCGGGAGTGTTAGTTCTGCTTGGCTGTGGCACAGTCTCCAGCACCTGTGGTCAGCTGGCCAGCTACCCCCTAGCCCTGGTCAGGACCCGCATGCAGGCACAAGGTGAGACCTTTAACAATACACCTAATTTACACTGCTTATATTCTTTCAAATATATTAAATCTTCCTTATTTTATTGAGATGCAGTTATAAATAACTACCAGTTTTGCTGTTCCTTTGTATTCATCTTTGGCGCTAATGCTGACTGTGTGCCATGTCTCTCCTATAGCCATGATGGAGGGCAGCCCACAGATGACAATGTCAGGGCTCTTCAAACAAATCATTCAGACAGAAGGGGCCACTGGCCTCTATAGGGGCCTGGCCCCTAACTTCCTGAAGGTCATTCCAGCTGTCAGCATCAGCTATGTGGTGTACGAGAACCTGAAGATGTCGCTGGGAGTTAAGTCGCGATGAGAAGGTGACTCACGACATCTGAATGATTCAGCTTTGAAAGCTGTGTGTGTGTGTGATCCCTCCGAGTTGAGGCTCTGACACTTGAGGAATCTCTGACACTTGAGATTTGTGGAGCCATCTCATTCTATGAATGCCAAAAGATGGAGTAGAACAAGGGACAATAGAATGAAAAGAAACGGTATCAACTCTGTGAGCTGAAATGGAGGGGGGCGGCGTCCCTCAATATTGCTATTTCTACTATTATTTAATAGTTTATTTTAGAAGATCAATTGTTGAATTATTACCAGAATTTGACAATGAATGTTGGTTAGCAACTCTGTAATTGGGGACCAATTATTGCTGTTGCCAGTTTGTGGTTTAGTGCCTCTGTAATAATGTTCCTGTCTCTCTTTGGTTTCACTCAGTAAATTAGGCTATGCAACAGTGCAAACTGCACCAGACTCATTAAGTAGAAACTACTTCAGTTATGCCCAATGCACAACAAATGTTTTTGACTAACATGATGTATTCAGACATTTTCCTTAGCATTAATGGGTTTTCTGAGTAGTTACTGGCTATCCCCCCCACATTTGCCTGATATGAAAATGATATTCGTTAATGTTCCTTGGATATAAAGAATTGGGAAAAAGCACGTGGTGATTATTTCCCCTTCTCACTTGGTGCAGATAGACAATTTATAAACACTGCCATTTATTTTTGTTTTTTATTGTCTGGGTATGACAGTTAAGAATGGCATGTCTGTTTTTTGTTCAGAACATAGCACTAACTGGCTTTATGTTCATAGGTTTGATTGTTATGGATAACTAACTGAAGAGCCATATTATGTACAAGTATTGTGGGTGTGTTTGCATAAGAAGCCAATGTGATCTTATTTTGCAATGTTAAAGAGCATATATTTGTAAATGTTTTCAATGCAAACCATGCAATAAATGATTGCTTGAGTCCATCCTGCATATTTTCACTTAATATATAACTGTAATAGTTTGTCCGTTTACATTTAGTTGTTTATTATGGAAATGCACAATAATTACTTCTGTGTTGAGTGCAAATCTCTGTATTTGAGCTCAAGTCAAGATCAGGAGAGTCTTGGTTGTCAGGACACTTAATCAATGTCTTTATACCTAAAACCAAATATGATTTTAGAGCTTTGAGAAGATCGATGAGTAATACTAATGCACTTTAATTCATGCTGGAGACACATTTGAGTGTTTTGCATTAACTTTAGATTGAAACTGGGAATTCACTTCAACTTTTGTAAATAATAATTGAATTATAAAAATTTTAAAAAATGAACCATTTTGTACAATGTTCTTTGAGCAAATAAATGAAAAGTATTGTATAATATTCACGTGTATTTCTTGACTCCTCACGTGTGTGTCCTTGCGGCTGGATGTTCAATAAGGGTATTTTATTAAAACGACTCCCGATTTTAGAATTGACACCACCCTTTCCCCCCATTGATTTCAGTACTAAGTTTGACACAAACGACATGCAGTACCAAAACAGGAAGTCGCAAATAAAACTAGCTAGGTGACTTTGCTAGCTAGTGTTCGTTCAATCATGCAACGATGTTTAAAAACGTGTTTCGATCTGATTTTCTAATTAGGACCGCACATGTCATCCTAACATGGGTTATTACACTGATACTATTCTTGCATGACACCGGTAAGTTAGCTTCTCTTCGAGGCGAACCATATTGATTAGCCATTTAGCTAGCTAACGTTAGCTTACCAGGCAACAGAGACTGGAGACTGTCACATTATGACAACAATACTATTGATAGCTTGCAGGCTAGATAAAGTAGTTGCTCTCAGCCATATATTTTAGTCACAACGAATAAAATAGTAATTTTAACAACACAATTTTCCACGTGTTGGATTTATGTGGTGTTTAAGTGAGTTTATATCTTGCCTGTTAAGATCTCCGAAGACAAAGAGAGAATGGAGAGTTGATGCAGCCTGTAGTGTTTTCCTTGCTAGTCCTGCTGTCAGTGATGCTGTATTTCACTGTCTCTCTGATGGACCCGGGCTTTGTTCTTTCTGACAGTGTCAAGGTGAGCCTTAACCCCCATCAACCCTCCCCCAAAACCCCTTCTAATAAGATGTATTCCATACTGATGTTACATTATATTTGCTTTGAATGTGTGAGTATGCCCAGGGCTCAGGTGAAGAATTGGAGGAGATGATCCCTCAAAACCCCATACCTCGCCTGCGCCGGTGTGGCTACTGTCTGCTACAGGTAGAATACCATCCAGTTGCAGTTAGATCATTAATAACATAACTACAATCTTGGATCACAGATGAGATGACATATTGGGGGTGTGCTATGTTGTTGTTAGTATGTATGACTCCTTGTTCTCTCCTCTTTGTCTCAAGCAGCAGCCCATGAGAGCTAAGCACTGCCAGGCCTGCAAACATTGTGTGCGGCGGTTTGACCATCACTGTCCGTGGATAGAGAATTGTGTGGGTGAGAGAAACCACCGCTGTTTCATCATCTATCTGGCTGTTCAGCTGCTTGCTCTACTCTGGGCATTCCAGATTGCTTGGTAAGTGTGGGTGATTTAACCTGATGAAAGTAGCTATGAGGTATTATTATTGCGATGTAGATTAAATACTATTTGTCCCACATACGCAATAGTTCTTGTTGTATTATTGATGTCAATATCATTTGATGTACTCTGTCTTTCAGGTCAGGTTTCCATTCTTCTGGCACTTGGAAACTGTGGCTCATTGTGAATGGGTTTCTGCTTGCAGCGCTGTGTGTTGTAGGTGTGTTGTCCTTGGTGGTGGTCCTGCTCCTGGGCTGCCACCTCTATCTGATCTCCATCAACTCCACCACCTGGGAGTTCATGTCCCGCCACCGGATCTCCTACCTGAAGAGCTACAGTGACGAGGAGAACCCCTTTGATCGTGGCATTCTCTGTAATCTTTGGGACTTCTTCTGCATGTGCCGAACTGTGGTGTGGGAGCAGGTGTACTACAGAGGGAGCCACAATCACGTCTGACCTCACTCTACAGACAACATGCCCATACCAGGCTATAGGATTAATCCAGGGTTGTGGCACCGCGTAGGCCTTCCATTCTGCTTCCCCCATCATTTTGATTTTTTGCAAAGTTGAAGTTGCCTAATGTTTTGATATTTATGTAATACATGGTCCTAGGTATTTTGTATTGTTTTGTTTAACTGAGTGACAGTTTATCGTGAGTTATTGAGTATGCTATTTTGCCATGTTGAACTAATGATGTACTGTAATATTGAAAGGTGTTGATCAAAAATGTTATGCATTAACTTTAGTACTCTGTTTTATAATATGTTGAAACGTTAGAATTTTTACCTGTATTCTTTGATAAAACTTTTCACTCTTTCATTAATTGGAAATAATGTATTCATATTTTTGTATTTATTGACATAGACAACACAATAAAACACTAATGATTTCAATGAATATGCATTCATTTTGTCTCATTTACATTTCTTTGTGGTAATCCACATACATTCATACAGTAATGCATAATTATTAGCAGCAACTATTGAACTGTTTTAATAGCAAAATAAATACTATTTCTATCATAATCAACTATCAGCCTCTCACTTCACAATCTCACTCGTTATTGCATTAAGTGCTCAATCCCACAATATTGGTTTATTCATAAATATGGCTACCTTATTTAATGGCTTCTCTCATGAAAATGTCTACATAAAACTAAGTTCACAACAAGTGTGCCATGCACATTTTAGTCACTCTAAAAATAATAAATTGGCTGGTAGGTAGAAGGTAGATATGTTAGTAGGAGTTAGTAGTTAAACACACATCGGTAGGGAATAACTGGACCCAGGTATGAGAACATGGAATTTTTCATCTTCACACAGAACAACATTTTGAAAAGACATATTGTAACAGGAATAAACAGCCTTTTTCATTTGCTCAGTCAAGGCAGTGGGCAAAGCCTCTCACAGTGATGCATAGAAATGGCAGCGTGTACCTCTCTGAAGGGAACAGTTATCTGATAATAGCAAAATAAGCAAAGGCCACAAAGCATGCTCAAATTCTGTCCACATTAGACCTCTCATCAAATCCTTTATGTTTCTTAGATGGCAGCCAATTTTATTTGAGTGAAATCCAGAGCATTACACACTAGTGTTAATGTTTGGATGTCACTGGGTACTATAAACAATGAAACAGTCATAGAACCTGGCCGTCAGACAAATTCATGGCACAGAAATACCAGGGTTGCATTCAAATTACTTTCCACTTGCAGATATCCCATATCCTGCTTGGTTGGGTTTGTTGATGATGGCTTTTGATGGAAGTGAGGACAGTCCGCCTCATCTACATGTACCATTGGGGCGAGCTACATTCAGTTATTGTCAGTTATGAAAAGGTTGTGCTATGGAACTGTTCATGCAACCGTTTCATGAGCTGGATGCAACCCTGGTCTCTGATTGCTTCATCCATGCAGGGCTGAGAAGTCAAAATCTGCGAAGGCCTCCTGCTGCTCAGGGGAGAGGCTGCAGGACACGGGAGGAGGTGACAGGATCGGCTGGAGACTCGTGAACTCGCTGTCAAAGTTACTGACATCCACAGACTCCTTAATTTTTGGCAGGAACGGAGGTTTCACTTTTTTAGCTAGCAGTGCATCCCAGTCTATAGTCTGTTTGTCAAATAGATACAGTGCATATGGGTTAAATTGCAAAATATAAGTTATTTTCCTACAAGCATCTCAAAGATAAGGTTGATGCATTTACAGTATATCTAAAAGCATTGATTGAATATTATTTGATTTGAACTAAATTACCTTGAAGAATTTCTCTCCCTTGACTTCATTTGCGTCCCCTTCTCCGGCTCCCAGCCTTTTCTCTGGATTCCTCTTAAGAAGCTGCAGGGAGGAGGGGTTTGATTAGGGATCAGCATGTACAGACAGGGGGATGGTTCAAAACAAATACTGATATTTTCATAACAAAACTATTTCTGAACGGTTTCCAAATATATAAAAACTATGAGAGACAGAATGAGCAGAGAAAGGGGAGGTTGTTACCTTTTGAATGATGGAGATGGAGTCTGGAGAGAGGCATCCAGGATACTGAACATCATCATTAACTATGCTGTCAAACACCTCCTCTTCATCTTCTCCTGGGAATGGAGACTGGCACAAGATGGAGAGGGGGAAGCCTTTATTCTGATATACGACCACCAGTCATTGAAACTATAAAGCATTACATTTCTGTGTATTTGTGCTGTTATTATTTGTTGTTGTTGTTGTTGTTTACAAAAATCTATGACTGTGTTTTATGGAGTGTGTTTCTGGTCTGTTGATGACTTACTTCTCCAACAAGCATCTCAAAGATAAGGACGCCCATGCCCCACCAGTCCACAGCTCGTGTGTAGTTATCATCAGTAAGCACCTCAGGCGCCAGGAACTCTGGGGTTCCACAGAATGTTGATGTCCTGTCGCCATGCCCCATCCCTGCCAGTACAATAACAGATGGAGCAGAATTTAACTAAACGCTCACACACATACAATTTGTCATATGTAATTTCCACACATAACCACAAACCCTGTCGTAAGATATAATAAACCATAATTTTACCTTCTTTACAAAGTCCAAAGTCTGTGATTTTAACAAATCCGTCTGCATCCATCAGCAAGTTGTCTAACTTCAAATCTCTATGAAAAACACATGCAAATGAAATAAGCTGTAGCCAGAGCTGTATTAAGTGCTAGTTAATATGACTCATAGACACAACTCACCGATAAACTATCTTATTCAGATGCAGGAACTCTAGACCCAGCAAAACACAGGCTGAGTAGAACCTGTAACACAAAGAAAATACACATTTGCACTGTCCAAATTGTTTTTTAATGGCACGTGCATGTGTGTGTGTGTGTGTATGTGTATGTGCTTGTCGGGTAAAACTCACCTGGTCTGCAACTCAGAGAAGACGTTATTATGAATGTGAATCATGAGGTCTCCTCCTGGTGAGTACTCCATGACAAAACAAACATGCTCACTGGTCTGGAAACAGCCGTGCAGGTTGACCAGGAAAGGGTGCCTCGATGCATTGATCATCTCGAAGATCCTCCTCTCACACATAAGACTGTGAAGGCATCAAAAAGAGCATTTCTTACTGTAAATAAGTTATTATCTGTGGGTATCACTAATGTATTTGTGTAAGGTGAGCAAGGCTATTCATTGTATGGTATATGTCCTAATAAAGAACATTAACCTGTCCACTTCATCACGGGTTACAATATCCCTCTTCTTCAAGGCTTTAATGGCATAGAGTTTTCCTGTCTTCTTAAACTCAGCTAGAAGTACCTGGATAGGGTGAACATTGGCGTACATGAAGCAGTGGGCTGTGCAAAATCATATAGTACTGTAATATAATGTCGTGTTGGCAAAAAAGTCTGGACCTTTCCAAAGTGTCCTCTTCCCAGGACAGAGATACATTTGAAATCTTCCATCTGCATCCTTGTTCTCTCTGTGTAGTTTTCAATGGAGGACTGAAAAGAGACAGACGGATATGCTACGAAGGTAGAATCATGAACCAATCAAGGCCAGTCATTTATTCAAATAGCAAGTCTACCAATGCACTATATGCACTTTACTTTAACAAGATGACAATAGACTGGAACCACCATTTTATGTTTAGTGGAGCTGGTATGGGTGTTCACCTCTTTTTCTGTCAGAGTAGGCATAGGTGGTGTTTTCTGTGCTGTTGACACCGTGTTGGGGATGTTTCTTCCTTGGTCAACGCTAAACGTTTTAAATGCTAAACACTCCTCACTTATGTTAAGACTAATCACCGGCACTTCCCTGCAGATATAGAGAAACACAGTGATGGTCATATATTCAGGGAAATCATGCAATGGTAAAGATATTACATATACTCCCATAACCAAATATTCTTATAAATACACTACTCAAAATACTTATTTTACTGTATCTACTAAGTTCTTAATTGTGTTTCCATGGGCAGCACTGTGTTCTTTCTCACCCTGGCAGTAAGGGGGTTGACCGAGTGGCCTTATTGGTAGAAGGTGGGGGGTTGACCACAACATCAGAGGAAGTAGACGGACTTAAAGTGGTAAAGGAACATTGAGGCAGGACACTCATCATCAGATGACCCCATGTGGCAAAGTTCATGTTCATCTGGGCAGCACGAAGGAAGTTCTTCCCTGAGTGGAGGGACAGGAACACCCATCAACACTTATCATCAATAGTAACTTGAGTAGGTCTATTTGATCTGTGACCACAGCCAGGTTACATACAGTACCTTTCTCTTTTGTGAAAATGCACCTCTGACGCCTTAGTTTGGGTTGGCGCTCAATCACAGGGTTGACAAACGTAATCTGCAAAGCCACCAGAAAAACAAGTAGCTTGTTACATATGGGTATCTGGTTGATCGACCGAACTCTGGCAAAGCCATCTCACATTCAGAAATATAAAGGAATCAGACCTCAGTGAAGAGTGTTCCCTGGGGCTCCAGGCACAAACACAGGGTATGTTGTTGGTTGTCCAGGAACTCTTCCAGGCGCAGGTACTTGACTGCACACATCACCCTCCAGTCTTGCCAGAAGATCCCAATCTCCAGCTCCCGAGACTGGGGGGCACAAA
This sequence comes from Salvelinus sp. IW2-2015, assembly GCF_002910315.2. Taxonomy (NCBI): domain Eukaryota; kingdom Metazoa; phylum Chordata; class Actinopteri; order Salmoniformes; family Salmonidae; genus Salvelinus; species Salvelinus sp. IW2-2015. The sequence goes on from NC_036855.1 coordinate 16,609,877, forward strand.
GATGAAATACATGTGCAATCTCCCAACTGAGAAATGATATGGTATTTTACCAATACAGGCACTTTCAGACTATGTACAACAATTCCATAGAGTTCCCATACAACCAGTTATGTGAAGTACAATGGTTCCTCCTGGTGTTCAGTTAAAAGAACTCTGCCTCAACCAGTCACCTCTCCCACTTCAACTGGTTGTATCAATTGCCCACTCCATTGACACTACTTACCCGCTCCAGTTGGATGCTGAAGTTTTGTCTCCAGGCCTGCTTGCTCAAAGGTCTCCAGTGGGTGCGACCCACCACTCTGTTATCCAGTTTCAACACTGCACTTATCTCCACTGCCAGACAGAAAGTCTGATATTACTGTCCTATACTGTACTTCCATGACTACAATAACATTTAGGAGACATGGTTCTACAGGTGTAGTACTTTTGATATTCAAATGCAACAACCATAGCTTCAACACAAAGTCACTGGCCCTCTGGGCACTAACCCTAATACCATACAGACGCAGTACACTCCCCTGCAGAAGAGGAGGTAGTGGATGTTGAATCTAACACTAAAGAGCTGTGTAGGGCTAATGTCCTTTATATGGGGACTTACAGGAGAGGTTTTCTGTGTGATCAGGTTGGCTGTTGACATGGAAATCTGGTGGGCTCTCCGGAGAAGACGATCCACTGGTTATTTGGCCTCGTCCTGGCAGTGATTTCAGCAAGTCCTCACATCCCAGAAGCATGACCTCAAGTGTGCCTGTAAAATATTACATGTATCAGGAGAACAGGCCTTAAAATAAACATGATCATTCTGCTTTTACATTAGATCCATAAACAGACATAAAATACCTGTAAGGTTTGAAGAGAGTAGTTACCTGTTAGGGAGGCCGCCTTGAGAAAGGATGAGGAGGTGGAGGAGGGGAAGGAGCAAAGTAGGCAATTTTGCTGTTGTCCCTCCTGGGGTGGGGATACTGTAGGGAGCCCCTTTTTGGTGACAGGCTCCCGGAGAGCCTCCTGAGATGACTCACCCAGGCGGTGATCCAGAGAAAGTCGCAGAAGATCTAGCTTCTGAGAAGAGTCTTGCACACGGGACCGGGCCTGGTAGAGAGATTTATGCACTTTCTCATATATGCATAGCATAGGCACAAAAAAAAAAATTCTAACCAAGACTCTTTCCACTCTCAAACGAACTAATTGTACAAAATATTCATTAGTCCCTCTGAAATTATACTAATTTTGTAGGTTGTTTTTAGAATGTTTTCAAATAGAATTGTAAAACAATAAAAAATAGTTTATAGATACATCCTAGCTACCCCACCTCAGCCAGGGCTAATTGGTCCTGGGATGGCAGCTCCTCAAGCTGCTTCACCACATCCCTGGCCACCTTCACCACCTCTGTCTCTCTCTGGACATAGTGTTTTAACTCAGCCACATGGATGTCCAGGGGATTTACACCCACTGGGGTACTTCCTTCTGGATCAATGATGCATGAAAAAACAGGCCAAGTTCAGACTTAGACTGCATAGAGAAAGCATTATGATATATCCTCACATAGGTAATACAGTTGTCATTTTCAGTGGTGTTACATTTTTCATAATCATACCAGCATATAAAATAGCAAGCAAAACAAACACTGGAACTACAGAGCATCGGAAAGTATTCAGACATTTTTTCCACATTTTGTTATGTTACAGCATTATTCTAAAATTGATTAAATTGTTGTTTTTTCCTCATCAATCTACAGACAGGAAAAACAGGCTTTTAGAAATTATTGCAAATTAATCAAAAATAAAACACTGAAATATCACATTTACAATAAGTATTCAGACCCTTTATTGAGTACTTTGTTGAAGCACCTTTGGCAGCATTACAGCCTTGTGTCTTCTTGGGTATGAGGCTACAGGCTTGGCACACCTGTATTTGGGGAGTTTCTCTCATTTTTCTCTGCAGGTCCTCTCAAGCTCTGCCAGGTGGGATGGGGAGCGTCATGGAACAGCTATTGTCAGGTCTCTCCGGAGATGTTCGATCAGGTTCAAGTCCGGGCTCTGGCTGGGCCACTCAAGGTCATTGAGAGACTTGTCCCAAAGCCATTCCTGCGTTGTCTTGGCTGTATGCTTAGGGTCATTGTCCTGTTGGAAGGTTAACCTTCCCCCCAGTCTCAGGTCCTGAGCGCTCTGGAGCAGGTTTTCATCAAAGATCTCTCTGTACTTTTCTCTGTTCATCTTTCCCTGAAAGAAAAACATTCCCACAGCATGATGCTGCCACCATCATGCTTCACCATAGGGATGGTATTGGTCAGGTGATGAGCGGTTCCTTGTTTCCTCCAGACGTGACGCTTGGCATTCAATCTTGGTTTCATCAGACCAAAGAATCTTGTTTCTCATTGTCTGAGAGTCTTTTAGGTGCCTTTTGGTATAGTGCAAGTGGGCTGTCATGTGCCTTTTACTGAGGAATGGCTTCCATCTGGCCACTAATACTGTAAAGGCCTGATTGGCGCTGCAGAAATGGTTGTCCTTTTGGAAGGTTCTCCCATCTCCACAYAGAAACTGTGGAGCTCTGTCAGAGTGACCATCGGGTTCTTGTTCACCTCCCTTCTCCCCCGATTGCTCAGTTTGGCCGGGTGGCCAGCTCTAGGAAGTCTTGGTGGTTCCAAATTACTTCCACTTAAGAATGATGGAGGCCACTATGTTCTTGGGGAAAATGTTCTGTACTCTTCCCCAGGTCTGTGCCTCGACACAATCCTGTCTCTACAGACAATTCCTTTAGACCTCATGGCTTGGTTTTGGCTCTGACATGCACTGTCAACGGTGGAACTTTATATAGACAGATATGTGTCTTTCCAAATCATGTCCAATCAATTGAAATTACCACAGGTGGACTCCAATCAAGTTGTAGAAACATCTCAAGGTTGATCAATGGAAACAGGATGCACCTGAGCTCAATTTCGAGTCTCATAGCAAAGGGTCTGAATACTTATGTAAATAAGGTATTTCTGTTTTTTATTTTAATAATTTGCAAAAKATAAAACATGTATTTAATCAATTTTAGAATAAGGCTGTAACATAACAAAATGTGGGAAAAGTAAAGGGGTCTGAATACTTTGAATGCACTGTACCTAACAAATTATAGTAAGATACAAGACAGTAACCTATCTGATGGCAGTTCAATCCTGATAGCATTTTAAATTCTGTGCAAAGATGTGGATTGAGTTAACTGTATATTGTAACCATGATCACCTAACTAAACTGTACCATAAAGCTCTGACCTCCATGATTGGTGCTGTCATGGTTGCTGCTCCCATCCCCAACACCAGTCTGGGTGACTTTGATAATCTGCATTCGGATCAGCTCGATCTTGGAACGGCTGTCCTGCAGCATCTGCTGAGCTGTAGACAGCATCTCCAGATCCTGGAAAGTGATAATAACACTAACACAATGATGCGGAAACACACCCAGTCCAGTACAGTACACCTGAACAAAACKTGCTCCATGTTGATTGATCCAAGAAAATAAATACTCTGATAGTCTGTCTGACTCATAAAATAGTGGTGAATGAGAAACTAAAAAACAAGAAGCATCTGTGTAAGTCTCAGCTCTGCCAGTGTCCAATCTGAAAAAAGGGATGTATGAGCTAAAATAATAATACAAACATGCCTAAACCAGGTGAAAACAGTAGTATGACCATGCACTTCACTAACCTCGGAGCACTCCTGTCTCTCCTTGCTGAATAAGGGCTAATTTGTCATCCTCTTGGCCACAGGAGGGCTTCTCACATTGTACCTCTCCACCTTCKCTATCCTTGAAAACACAACAAGTCCTCTGCTGTTGTTGTTGCAGAGCATCAGTGGCAAACAAGCAGGCAGGGTTTCTCCTGAAGCTGCTTTACATCTTGTGAATCTGGTCACACAGCAGTCTTTCCTTGTGTTTGTTTTCGCCTCTCTGCTGACTGCTCTGCAAAATCCCTCTTCCACTGCATCCTGTTCGCCTCTTCTTTCTGTTACTAATCACTCTCTCACCCCTCCCTCTCTCTCTCACTGTGTTTTTCCTGTGTCGGCTTCCTGCAGGGGTGGCAGGGATCCCTCTGCTGTGCCAACACTGCTGTTAGTCTGAGTGCTGATGTCCCTGTCCAGGCTCAGCATTGGCCAGCGCAGAACCACATGTTCCTCTCTGTCACCAACCAAAGACAAACACAGAGACGCTCTCCACAGGACAGGCAGAGAGCATCCAGCTAGAGCCTTTCTAAACCCATTCCAGCATGGGTGAGCGCCTGGGACATACATCAAACGCTCCTGGGAGTCAGCTGCAGCTCTTTATGCAGAAGGACATGTCTTTATGTCCAGTTTTAAATGGGATGCATGCAGTGTAATAATTGTAAAAATATGTGCACTTATAAAATAGCTTTATGTTATAATTTTTACACTATGCTAGGAGAAGTGTGGGATAAGATTGATGAGCACTGGGTGACAGATGTAAGAATGAGCAATGAATTATGATGTTCAGCTAAACGTTGGCAAGGCAGCCAGGGACCAAAATTTATTGTATTATGGACCATCAAATCAGGTGACTATATGGTTGATTTTGCAAATACGGGCACTTTTGGATGTTAAATGTTATTGAAAATGAAACCTCTTGAACTGCTTTTTATCTATCTGAATATTTTCTTCACTCTGTCTGGAAACAAGATCTAATAGTGGCTGAGACCATTCTATTTAAGAATATAACAATATTTATTGGTTACCCCAAATACCAGAGGGAAAATGTCACTACCACCACGTCATAAGATTTGCTATTTTAGTTGAAAAGAAAATTACAGAAATTGTTCATATAACATTTCAKGTTTTTTTTAGATCATGTTTTTTTAACGATTTTGAAGTTTTCTTAATTATATCTATTCATCATGTCTAAATGTCCGWATATGCCTTGATGATACTCAGAAACATGTATTTACCACATCAAAATATCAATATTTTACATTATTTTAGAAATGAAGGTTCACATATTGGAAAAATCATCAATATCAATTGTAATTTAACACAACTTTTCCTCAGAAATATGTACCGTGATGGTAATGATTTAGCATTGTCGTAATGACTTAGCATTGTCGTAAATGTCCTCTGGTCTGATGAAACAAAAATAAAACTGTTTGGCCATTATGACCATTGTTATGTTTGGAAGAAAAAGGGTGACGCTTGCAACCCGAAGAACACCATCCCAACCGTAAAGCATGGGGGTGGCAGCATCTTGTTGTGGGGGTGCTTTGCTGCAGGAGGTACTGGTTGAGGCAGGAAAATTATGTGGATATATTGAAGCAACATCTCAAGACATCAGTCAGGAAGTTAAAGCTTGGTCGCAAATGGATCTTCCAAATGGACAATGACCCCAAGCATACTTCCAAAGTTGTGGCAAAATGGCTTAAGGACAACAAAGTCAAGGTATTGGAGTGGCCATCACAAAGCCCTGACCTCAATCATATAGAAAATATGTGGGCAGAACTAAAAAAGCGTGTGCGAGCAAGGAGGCCTACAAACCTGACTCAGTTACACCAGCTCTGTCAGGAGGAATGGGCCAAAATTCACCCAACTTATTGTGGAAAGCTTGTGGAAGGCTTTGACCCAAGTTAAACAATTTAAAGGCAATGCTACCAAATACTAATTGAGTGTATGTAAACTTCTGACCCACTGGGAATATGATGAAAGAAATAAAAGCAGAAATAAATCATTCTCTCTACTATTATTCTGACATTTCACATTCTTAAAATAAAGTGGTGATCCTAACTGACCTAAAACAGGGAATTTTTTCAAGGATTAAATGTCAGAAACTGTGAAAAACTGAGTTTAAATGTATTTGGCTAAGGTGTATGTAAACTTCCAACTTCAACTGTAGAACACACCATTCAAAACCTCAAAAAACAAAGATACATGCCTCAATAACTTAAGCATATTTTAGACCATTTTGGGATTCAATACATTAGGCAGAAATACATGTAAAAGGTTGGAAACACTGGTTGACATTAAACAAATTATTGTTCACTGGCTGCTGCCTATTYATTCAGACTCATGAGACGGGTGTGTGCTTACTCAAGATTTGGTTTTGCCCTTAACACACTCTATTGCTAACAAGAGAGCAAATTTCCTCCCAGACTGCGCCATCAAGCATCATATGCCATTTTGTCACTGGATGAGGCTCAGGGACAAGCCCAAGCACATTCTCTGGTTGGTCCTCTCTCATTGGCCAAAATAATTAGTTGGCTCCCACAAAACTTATCGTTTGACTAGAGCGCATCTCTCTGCATCAACGTCTTGTATAATACCCGGGTAAGGGTCTTCATCATATTTCACAACACACCACTTTCAAATCAGTCCCTCATGTATGTCTGCTAGGAGATGGCTGTAGCGCTGTGCAGGTGGAAGTGGAAGGTTGTGCTTTGTCTGCTTCTGTATATTGAATTATTACAGTCTATGGGCCAAAACAATCACATAGATGTGGAGTCATTTGAGTCATTTGAGGGGCAGTTAGGTCATCATTCTGAAGCTGTAAGACTTCAGGTGAGTGTGGTGGTGTGTTCCTTGACAGGTATGACTCCATAACCACTATTTTCTAGATAGTTGATCTTCTGTTTCTTTGGTTTATTTTCTATGGCCTCCTTTTTTTCTTTTTTCTCGCTGGGAAAGTTGTGAGATGGATTTCAGCTCACCACTTTATTTTCTCTTGAGGTATCTTTCTTTTTGTTTCTTAAAAGATACTCCTGGTATCTTAAAGGATCTTGTTTGATTTTGTTAATATACACTACATGACCCAAAGTATGTGGACACCTGCTCTTCGAACATTTAATTCCAAAATCATGGGCATTAATATGGAGTTGGTCGCCCCTTTACTGTTAAAACAGCCTCCATTCTTCTTGGAAGGCTTTCCACTAGATGTTGGAACATTGCTGCAGGGACTTTCCTCCATTCAGCCACAAGAGCCTTAGAGATGTCGGGAACTGATGTTGGGCGATTAGGCCTGGCTCGCAGTCTGCGGTCCAATTCATCCCAAAGGTGTTCAATGGGGTTGATGTCAGGGTTCTTTGCAGGTCAGTCAAGTTCTTCCACCCCGATCTCGACAAACCATTTCTGTATGTCATTGTGTTCTGTAACGTTAAGGTTTCCCTTCACTGGAACTAAGGGGGCTAGCCGGAATCATGAAAAACAGCTCCAGACCATTATTCCTCCTCCATCAAACTTTACAGTTTGCTCTATGCATTTGGGCAGGTAGCGGTCTCATGGCATCCGCCAAACTCAGATTCGTCCATCGGGCTGCCAGATGATGAAGCGTGATTCATCACTCCAGAGAACGCTCCAGAGTCCAATGGCAGCTAGCTTTACGCTACTCCAGCAGACGCTTGGCATTGCGAATGGTGATTTTATGCTTGTGTGCGGCTGCTCTGCCATGGAAACCCATTTCATGAAGCTCCCGACGAACAGTTATTGTGCTGACCTTGCTTCCAGAGGCAGTTTGGAACTTGGTAGTGAGTATCGCAACCGAAGACACGATTTGTACGCGCTTCAGCACTCTGTGGTCCCATTCTGTGAGCTTGTGTGGTCTATCACTTGGCGACTGAGCCGTTGTTGCTCCTAGATGTTTCCACTTCATATTAACAGCACTTACAGTTGACCGGGGGCAACTCTAGCAGGGCAGAAATTTGACGAACTGACTTGTTGGAACGGTGGCATCCTATGACGGTACCAGTTGAAAGTCACTGAGCTCTTCAGTACGGGCAATTCTACTGCCAATTTTGTCTATGGAGATTGCATGGCTGTGTGCTCGATTTTATACACCTTTCAGCAACGGGTGTGGGTGAAATAGCCGAATCCACTAATTTGAAGGGGTGTCCACATACACTATATATTCAAAAGTATGTCCTTGTCATCTCCTTGGTTGATTTAGGAGGCATCTTATAGAAAAATAAAACATAATACAATTAAAGTCAGTAACCATAGTAAGTCATATAAATAGGCATCAAAATCCCTCAATCATCCTAACATAATAGAAAATGTAATGGTCTTATTTAGCAAATAAGTATTCAATTTCAACTAACCATGATCATATGTGTAGTTTGTGTGTCTTTTCAGGTCTTAATGTAAGTAAAATTGTATGAACTAATACATTTTGTCATTACCATCACATTCTGTCCTTAACATCACAGTTCATTATGTGGTGGTATTATTATGTGGTGGTAATGACCTGTGGTGGGAATTACATTTGTACAGTATTTGGTTATAAATAGCAGGGTTTCTAGCATGCTAACTCCAGTTGAACTGCTAGCATACAATGTATCCTATATACACATATTTAAAACATAATTCAAAAAATGTAACATAATTTGATTAAATTATATCCTATTTGGTAATGTGAGTCTCCCTCCATGACATCCATGTTCTCCACTGTCGCTATTCATATCCATGGTAACCAAGTACACAAACGTTTGAAAAAACATTATTATCATGTAATTTGCTTGTCGTGGTGGCAATGACACAATACTGACACAAATATTTTATATTTTCCTTTCAAGCCTATTTAAAAAAACGCATTACCAAGGACACCAAGATTTTTGCAGGGGTTATATATGTTGTTTTTAAAGTATATATCCACATAACCTGAAACAAATACATTTCCCTTTGCAGCAGGGTACGGTAGGAGGGCAAATGCGACGACAAAATAAATAGACTTATTTAAAAGTGAAACTGTTAGCCGTGATAATTTTAATGTACGTGATTATGTAAATTCATTCAACATTTTACAAAGACCATGTTGATGTAAAATCCCGCCTTTTCGAAGTTAATCTCACCTATGAGAAAGCAACACTAGAACCCAGCATGCAGACTTGTTCTCGAGAGGCGGAGCCCAATCGGTTCCATTTGCTGAGGCGCGTTCGTAATGAAAGGGAGCGCGTGAGCGGGCTAGAGCTTCTTGGTGGAGTGTCTAAATGTGCTTGACTTCTTCGCATTATATTGTGTGGAGGAGCGCTGCACACGTTGTTATAGCACACCGACATCGTACTTAGAAATACTAATCTCCTGTTCGGGGAGAATACAAAACCAAATTCAGTATTCTTTCCCGAAGTCTGTTATTCACAGCTTGCGAAAAAAATGTCGGCACCGGCGGCAAAAGTGAGTAAAAAGGAGCTGAACTCAAACCATGACGGAGCGGACGAGACCTCCGGTAAGGAATGGCGGCCTCCAGTTCACCGCCATTTTCACTTCCTTTATTACTTCTACCAAAATCTACTACTTTAAAGTAAAATAGTTCACAAACCGTAATTTGTCGTCTGTGGGCTTTTCACTATGAATCTGGCCGGTTTTAGGTCCAGTCAGTATTGTCTGTCGTGAGTGCGTAGTTAGTTCTGTCTCTAGCTGTTAACGCTACTACGTTAGACCGGTGATGGAGGCCATGTTACCTAGCTAGCAACATTTCCTAACTGGCTAACTAATTGTCCAATCAATGCATGTCCTGTTAAGTATTTTCGTTCTCAAGTCTAGTCGTTGCTACTATAAATACAATTACAAAACATTTGTTTTATAATAGACTGTATTTGTGCAGTTGACTGAGGAGTAATGTGTTTTCTATGTTGAATGAAATAACCGTGGCCTAGTGTTACTTTGTTGTTGTGCATATCCGCCATGATGAAGCAAGCCGTAACGCTAGCTAGTTTGCGAATGTGAAATTGGCAACATGGCTAACGGTAGTTAGCTACCATCTAGTGAACCACAGTTTTTGAGAAGAAGCCCATTGGAAGAGTTTAACGGATTTAACGATTGAGGGATATTTGTCTAACTTGGTCATAGTCTCGATACAATGCGCACTTACCTAGCTATTAGACAGTGTTGGGGAAGGAGGCAGAGTGTAGTGTGCGGAGTACCACATTTAAACCACGCGGCCATCCTCACTGTAGCCAGCAGGAAACGCCGTTTGCAAGCTGCTATGAAATCGCTACAAAAAGGTGCTGCTAAAACTCATGCATTGCAATTAACTTGTTGGTTAAGATTTATATAATATTTCCGCAAAATGTTCACCCCTTTTCAGATTGCAAATCGTTWGTGATTAGCTCATGCAACCTATTGCAATGCTTTTCCATCAATGGTCTTGAGAACAGCAGCTTGTTGAGGGTCAATTTCAAAACCACCAGCTCGTAACTTTGTTTGCTACAGTTAAGTTACATCTTTAATTCTTTGTTGGTAGTGCGCAGGAAGTTAGTGTGTAGTTACTCTTTAATTTTGACGTCTGGTGAACACCAATGCACTGAACCGATGGTTTCCAATATTTTCTGACATTATTGAACTTTGTTTCCTAATAGAAAAAGAGCAACAGGAAGCTATTGAACACATCGACGAAGTTCAAAACGAAATTGACAGGTAAGCCAGTCAAGTTAAAATGTATATGTATCAGAAAAACTAAAGTGTTTAACCGTGTGATAATGGTGCTTGATGTGCAATCTCTTTTCTCCAGACTGAACGAGCAAGCGAGTGAGGAGATATTGAAAGTAGAACAGAAATACAATAAACTCCGTCAGCCGTTCTTTCAGAAGAGATCAGAACTGATTGCTAAAATCCCCAACTTCTGGGTCACCACATTCGTCAACCATCCACAAGGTGAGCTTCAGCATGTCCCTTTGGGCTCTCAGGATTTTTCCACTGGAACCTAGAATATTCTGACTTTGTTTTCTTGTTTGTCCCTACAGTTTCTGCTCTTCTTGGGGAGGAAGATGAGGAGGCACTTCACTATCTGACCAGGGTGGAGGTTACAGAGTTTGAAGATATCAAATCAGGCTACAGAATAGATTTTGTAAGTGATAATGATTGCCACCATATTGTGTTCACYGGATATTGCATTAATGTCTGGACTTTATAGCGTACCTTAAAATGTACTAAATTAAATTGACGTGTGTTCCAGTATTACGACGAAAATCCATACTTTGAAAACAAAGTCCTTTCCAAAGAGTTCCATCTGAACGAGAGTGGAGACCCATCCTCAAAGTCAACAGAAATCAAATGGAAATCAGGAAAGGTATTTCACGTTTGTATTTTCAAATGCTTGGTAATACTGCAGTCTATTAATGCATGGCATTTGGCAGAAACCAGTGCGTCGCTTTCTTTAAAAAGTCCAACGTAAMGGCGAAACGCTGTACCTGAATGTTGTATGTACCTTAGTGATCGAGCCTTTTGGTTTTCATGCCAGGTAGTTGTGTTAAGTATTTCATTTGTTTTGCTATGCAATCAAACTCATCGCTTTAAAACAAGCAAAAACAAGCTGGTTTGTAATCCCTGTGACGTTGTCTCTGAAGGACCTGACAAAGCGCTCCAGCCAGACACAGAACAAAGCCGGCAAGAAGAGGCAACATGAAGAGCCAGAGAGCTTCTTCACCTGGTTCACTGATCACTCAGATGCTGGGGCAGATGAGCTGGGAGAGGTTATCAAGGATGACATCTGGCCAAACCCCCTGCAGTACTACCTGGTGAGTGGTCTCCACGGCCTAACACCTCCCTCTTATCAATGTTCTCTTTACTTTGAATGGGACTTTTATGCCCATTGTGCTACCTACTGTATTGTTAATTCTTTGGATGTGTCATTTTGATTGTTTAGTACTGTTCGTGTTAATATGTGTTTTTTGTTTTTATTTCACTTTGACCTGAGTTTAAGATTTCCACTGTACCCTGTAATTACAACAGCAACCCTGTACATGTGACTATTAAACGTCTAATCTATTGGCTGTAAATGTCACCCAGGAGATTGAAGTCTGCTATGTCGACAAAGGATGTATAGTTAAAAGGTTGGCTAATTTGATTGGCAGGTTCCTGACATGGATGATGAGGAGGGTGAAGGTGAAGATGATGACGATGAGGAAGGTCTTGAGGATATTGATGAGGAGGGTGATGAAGATGATGGGGAGGAAGATGAAGAGGAGGATGACGGTGATGACGGGGAGGTATGCCCTAAATAAATAATTTGCTCAATTCACTTTATTCAATAGTGAAATTTGTTTGCACAGTATTGATTTTTATTTCCTTTTGTTTAGGATGATGGAGAAGATGACTAAACCGGAAAGTTAGATAATCTACCAATACCCTTTGCTATTTCCCCCCATTTGGTTATCCACCCATATTTAGGAGCAAGATTTTTTTACTTTTATTTTGTGCTTCATTTCCTCATTCTGAAGCCTCTCCTGTCTGTGCCATGTTTCATTTTTGTCTCCTCTAAAACCAATGTCAAATTCCTGCCTTTGAATTGTCAAACCACAATAATTCCCACATTCATCTAGGGGGGGAACTACTAGAATAAGCAAGCCATCTTGTAGTTAAATGAATGGCAATTTCTATAAATTGTTCTTCCTGTTAAAGGTTGTGCGATTTAAATTAACAAAAGCCATGGTGCATTGACTTGGCACTAGTGGACCCCTCCAGTTTTTATACTTTTGTTCAGTTGGGAGTAGATCCCTAAAAAAAAATCCCCCTATGTGGTTAAAAGTCAACAGATAAAGTACTAGCTCATTCCTATCAGTTTTTGCAATGTTTGTGGTCAATGCTGGGGTAGGGTAGAGAGACATCTTAGGGTGTTGGGGAGGGTGGGAATTTTGAGGACATTACTATGTTTTATTTTTTTTCATTGTATTGTTTTACAGACATCCGTGAGATTTGAAATTACATTTTTAATAAACAAAACAAAACTTATTAAAAAAAATGCTTGTAAATTTGGGCCCCCACTGCTTCATGAAAAAGGACCTTGTTATCTCATGGAATTTGCATCTAATCACCATTTTATTTTCTGCTGGGGYAAAAAATGTTTTAAACTTAGTGTACAAGTTTCTTTGTTACAATAAAACTTAATGTGTACACGAATGTCTCATCTAACCAACCATAGTAGTCAATTGTAGTTCAATTAGTTATCTAGAGCCAGAAACTAAATGATAAATGTCTGGTTGTTACATCTAGAATTGTGGTACGCTTGCAGTATTGGACAGGTATGTTAAACTCAGTAACAGTATCGATCTCAAATGTGCGTACTTTGTGTATTACAATCACCGGAAATACTACATGCTGTATTATTGCCATTTTTTTTATTATGAAATGCAAAAAATAGTATCGTTTTTATAGCCAGGTATAATTTGTAGCTTTGAATGCAGTGGATGTCAACTTCTGAATGATTTCGGAGTCAGTAGTGTTGATGCAAATTTTTCTTGTAACAATCGATTAGTGACCAAAGCCACAAATGTCTCRTCCGATTCCTCAAATTCCCCTTTGGTTAAAGTCCTTGGCCATTCAATGGGTTGAAAGGCCCAACCTGGGGGGGAAATTACATTGTTACAAAACAGCATAAGGTAGAGCCATTTGATTTTGCAATTGATGCCTAGGGTTAGAATAGACCCACTTGCCAGACACGTTTAATGGATGAGACACGGAATCAAAATATATAATTCCCAACCCACCAAGGTGTGCGTTACATCGCGGACATGTAGCCACTGTCCAGGCATATCCAGGATACCAGGTGAAATGTTTGTCCGCAGGCCAGTGCTTGACAACGTCTGCCTTTCTGAAAGTCATGACTTCAAACTGGTAGCCCTGTGGGTTTTCGAACCGCTGGACGGGCACTCTTCTTTCTCCAACAACCGTATCATTTCTATAGGAGAGCGCAAGTCGACTGTGGATAAAGTTGGCATCTTTCTCAAAAGCCAATTCATGTCCACAGGACCTGCAGAGTAACAAGTCACCGACTTCTTCGCCAACACAGGATTCGACGAGTTTTAAATCGCACAGAAATGCAGTGAAAAACAGAAGTGTTTGTAGTCGAATTCCCCACAGCTGTKTCACTCTGACCGCCATTGTTGGCAACAATGTAGCAAATCGAAACGCATATTTATACTTGTGTATCATTATGAAAATCTAGCTCGAATATATTTTACACCTAGATGCAAATCAGGAACGAGCGAGTTCGGAAGAAACACGAGAGTAGTCGGAAATGGCGCTGCCTACAGCCGATCAATATATTTATAGACATCTCAAATTTGGTTCGTTTGAAAACCTCCCACATTAACTGGAAAACCACGTAATGTTTGCAAGGACCGTCAAGATCGAATGAATCCCTTATCGTATTGCGCCGTCTACAGGTGGAGGTGGGCATTTCGCGGAAATATTACGTGTTGACGTCRTGTTACTACTGGCAACGTAAAGTCGAACGTGGGTTCAACGAATGTTAACCAATCACAGACAGCTGTCGTTACAAATCGGTTATGAACGAGCCAATTGCGTACGAGATGACCGGATCGTGTCCCGTCAGCAGAGATTCAGTAGGTAAACAAAAGTTTGTAAGGGCTTCAGTAAGCTGTAGAGCACGTTTATGAATAAGGAACATCTTACATTTTTTAGGTTAGCTTGCTGGTCATGCATGTTGTGATCTCGTGAACTAGACATTTCAATTAACAATTTTGACAACATTTTTCAAATACATGTTCATTTAAATGGATAACGTTAGTTGCTGGTCGGAGCTAATCGTGAACATGATGCATTTACTGTTCTTGTCGTGGTTAGCTGAGTAAACTGAACTTGACCATATGGAGTTGAGTTTGACCAAATGGAGTTGACTTTACTCGGCTATGTCGTGGTATTATTGTCTCTGGTGTATGACTTTCTGGCAGCTAGAGCAAATTCTGTTCTATCATGTGCTCCAATTTCTAGATGAACTGATCATTGTTAAATAATGAAAACGCGTGATTCTTCCCCACCATTGCACGTTCACGTGCCAGAGACCACACCTGTACATGTACACCTGAAGAGGAGGCAGAAGAGCTGTACTACAACGACACCACAGGTTAGTTAATGTTTAGTCAATGACTAACCTGTGGTGTCATGATACACTTACTCAACCTTCGAAATAAAGTAGGCCTATAGCAGAAATAGGCCTCCCTTGACTGCCGCAACAGTTGCATGTCAGTCAACCACTGCTCTCTTTGCAGATGAAGATTAAAGAGGTGCAAATCAAAGGGGATATTGGGAACCTGCGTGCCAGAGCGAGGTCCCGGGCACCCTGGGTGCTGGCCCCAGGAAGAACCTCCACTCGGGATGACGCATACAAGTGGGAGGTCCTGGAACTGTTATTTGCTCCTCACAGATACATTTTCATCCAATGCTATAGATGTTCCTTATGTGTCACATTGACAAAGATACATTATTTCTCACTTCCCACAGATATAATATCCTACATGATATCATTAGATATACTACCAATGTTGATTTTCATGTCTCTCAGGGGCCTTCATACTGTCTGGAGCTCACAACTCTATCACAGGCTAACCCTTCCCTGTCCCCACTGCAGTTGACTGACCTGTCTGATGAGGATAAACAAGAACAGAGGATGCATAGCCAGTGTAACAAATATAGGAGGAAGATTGATGGACTCATGATGGATGTTGGGTCTCCAAAGAATGACGTATGTACAGTGCCTTCAGAAAGAATTCATACCCCTTGACCTCTGCCACATTTTGTTGTTACAGGCAGAGTAAAACATTTATTAAATCATCCATCTACATACAATGTCCCATCATGACAAAGTGAAAGCAAGTTTCTTGACATTTTTGCAAATMTATTGAAAATTAAATACAGAAATATCTAATTTACATAAGTATTCACACCACTAAGTACATGCTTTGTAGACACACCTTTAGTGCTGATTACAGCTGTGAGTCTGCGTTGCCACACACACCTCCAACTCAATCATCAAGTTTGCAGACCGCACAACAGTAGTAGGCCTTACTACCAACAATGACGAGCCAGCCTACAGGGAGGAGGTGAGGGCCCTGGGAGAGTGGTGCCAAGAAAATAACCAATCACTCATCAACAAACAAAGGAGCTGATCGTGGACTTCAGGAAACCGCAGAGGGAACACCCCACTATCCACATCGACAGGACCGCAGTGGAGAAGGTGGAAAGCTTCAAGTTCCTCGGCGTACACATCACTGACGATCTGAAATGGTCCACCCACACAGACAGTGTGGTGAAGAAGGCGCAACAGTGCCTCTTCAACCTCAGGAGGCTGAAGAAATGTGGCTTGGCCCCTAAAACCCTCACAAACTTTTACAGATGCACAATTGAGAGCATCTTGTCGTGCTGTATCACCGCCTGGTACGGCAACTGCACTGCACTGCCCGCAACCGCAGGGCTTTCCAGAGGGTGGTGAGGTCTGCCCATCGCATCACCGGGGGCAAACTACCTGCCCTCCTGGACACCTACAGCACCAGATGTCACAGGAAGGCCAAAAATATTTACTGCTTCATTACAATACAGAGCCACAATCTCACTGGAATTCAGCAATATCATGTTCATCCCTCTTGTTTGTTGCATGATTGTGTCCAGTAAACAAAGATGTGTGTGTGTTTATGTCTGCTTTTGGTAATCAGGTGAGGCTGTGGAAGAAGGAGCGTATGATGGAGCACCAGTTAGAGTGTCTGAGCGCATGCCAGCGTGTCATCGACGAGCAGGAGGAGGAGCTGCTGGATGCCACCAAAGAGCTGGACCTCAGAGAACGAGAGAAGATCTCCATCCAACACTCCCTAAGGAAGAGGGGCGAAGCAGGCTACAACAGGTGTGGACTCCACCTGTAATATCATAAGGACATTTAGTCATCAAGCATAGGATTATCAGTATTAGATTGAGTAGCCAATAGAATAGAATGAAAATACATCTGAACTATTTAATSTTTACAAGACAACTTAAAAATGTGTGAGGCAGTTTAGGAACAGCATGGTTTTAACCTTTCAATTCTGTGCAGTGCTTATTCGGGGACTCTACACGGGGAAAGATACATGCTACTGAGGAAGCTGGTAGAAGCGGAGTTTGACGGGGTGGCAGTGGTCACACAGTTGACAGCATTGAATGAGTCCATGGGTGGTGTGAAAAAGGTGAATTTGATACAAGTGACCATGTTAAATATTAAATATGGACTTAAAAAAAAAAAATCTTTAAGACTGTCCTTTCTCCTTGCTAGGATAAGCGGTTGTCCAAGGCGGACGCTGCCCTGCTTGGTAGGCAGCAGGAGCTGCTGACAAAGAAAATAGAAACATTTGACAGCACAAACCGCACTCTCCAAGAACTCCTCAGGGAGTGCCATGAGCGAGAGGTACTCTCCCCAATACATTGACTTGCTCAGACTGACGAGGACAGTGGCTTTGAAAGAATATCTAAAATGACAATTAGAATTGTGGTCTTATATTTTTGTTGATGTATTTATTGTTAGATAGAATCATTGAGGACATCAGAGCAAAGGCAAGGCATACTGAAGAGACTGGCGGACACAGAAGCAGAAAAAAATGTGTGTATGCATCACCATGTGCTTTTATCTCTTACATTCCCCTTTTATATTGGTTTCCTTTCACTCTGTGTGGTGCATATCCATGGTCATAGATGACATTAAGAATGTTGTTTCTGTTTTTCTGGCTTTCAGCATCTTGCTGCAAAACTCAACAACAAAGAGAAGGAAGCCACCCAGCTTGCAGTACGTTTGGATTCTGAAAAGGTACATCATTGGCTCTAGTTCTCTAGATTCTCATTCGTTTGCATTTGATGCGGAGCGAGATCATAAAGATCATTATTTATTTATAGAAATATAAAAAATATATATCAAATTGGTGGATACTTATTTTTGTCCTATTTCAGTCATGTACAAGTGTGTAATTTATACGTGTATGTAAATGAAAAATGCTCTGGGATTTGAAACAGCAACCTTTTGGTTAATGGCGCAACGCTCTAACCGCTAGGCTACCTGCCACCAGTGCTCACAAATAGCATCTTATCAATATTCATCATTCCATATCCTCCATACAGGACATTGTGAAGACCACAGGAGAGCTGTCTAAAGTTCTGGAGTCAACCTGCAGCCAGCTTATTTTTCAGTTACGCAGCAAAGAGACTGAAAATGACCGCCAGGCCAGCCGGAGTAAAGTGGGTACCAAGGTTTATAGGCCACAGAAGTAATAGAGTGTTATTTTTTGGTCCTTGGGGGCAATTCAAGGAGTTGGTCTGATGATGCACTCTGATGTCATCGGCCTCCCCCTTGCTTGCCAGAATAATAGAGGAGCAATTGAAGACACTTGTGCCATGTCAGAGGACACCTGGACCACCTATTGAGCCATTTGTTAAGTAAATCCGGTGATAAATGAGGTTCTAGGGAGGCTGGAGTGGGTCTTTAAAGTATAGACTCTGGAACATCTGACCACAACAATCATCTCTCTCCATTGCTTTCTCTTATCTCCCTTCCTTGTGTGGAGTAGGAGATGGAGCAGACCCAGGAGCAGCAGAAGGAGGAGATACAGGCCCTGCTGGAGCAGCTGAAGCGACAGAGTAAAGAGGACAAAGAGAGTCTGAAGCAGGTCAACCAGAGGCAGAGGGCAGAGCACAGTGAGGATTCAGCCAGACATCTCTCTGCACAGCTGCTGGAGAAGGTCAGACACTCACTGGTCCTCAGGCTGCTCTCATGGGTTGACACGTGGTGTTGGGTGAATATTATTATATGCTGTGCATATTATTAAATGGGAGGAGTACATGTATACTAACATTAACAAGCAATCTAAGAGGGCCCGGTTCAACGAGGGGGCAAAAGGGAACTTAGCCCCCTCTGAAACTTGTGCCACTTCAGTTTTAGTTTAATCTCCTTATATAAAAATAGCATAAAAGTTCAAATGATTGAGTGACAGGTTGGTGCGAAATCTGTATCACCACTGCGCTGTATCAGCACCATGGACAGAGCATGCCGCGGAGTGTGTGTGTTTGTGTGTAGGGGGCTATAGAAAGCCACTGGGCGGTTAGATAGGCTATGACTGCTTTCCATAAAAAAACAGGAAAAAACCCTGCTCTTCTGTGGTAGGCTACGTGAATAACATGGCAGGCAATGTGAATAAACTGATACGCCTCCCCCTGGAATATTGGATTTTGATTTATAAGGACGGGGTCAAGTTTACAGTTGAAGCTGCTTCACTCAACTCTGCCTCACTCCCCCCACAACAGAGTTTAGCTAGCTGTAAAAGCCATTCGTGTTATTAGCCTATTTAGCTCTAACCAGCAAATCTGCCACGATGGATATCAGAAATCAAACCACAGAGGCCGCTGCCAAGACCAGCAGTGATGATGCGGATAGAGCGCAAATGAGATTTTGCGTGCAACATGTCACTTCATGGTCAAAAGCACTCAAATGTCTCGGCATTTGAACTTTTATGTTTATTGTGGTATAAGCAGAATTCAATATAATTCCAATGCAAGAACCCAAATGACGCCCCTGCGTATAGCTACATATCGATATGTTTCATCATAGAAATAGATAACCATAGAAATAGAATGTAGGCTTTATTGGTAGGCTATTGCTTTTCATGGTTATAAATGGAAATGTACGTATTGAAAACATGTTTATAGTAGGCTGGCATTGCTTAATTGATTATGTGGGTCTAATTCGATCCACAGAAGTGTATTGTGCCATATCGCAACCTGTTACTGAACGCATGAGCTGCATGATTTTCCATGTTTTAAGCTGGACTATTTATTTGGCAAGACAGCTGTGCATGGCTGCATCTCACTGTAGTAGGCTGTAGGCTATGTTTTGGGTATTTGCTTTCGCCTTTTGTTTACTGCTTCTTTTTTTTACTGCTAATGTAACTAGCCTAAATATAGATTGTGTCATGCCTTTATCAATCTGATATTTAGTTTCTAGGCCTATAGTAGGCCTACCACTGTTTTGTTCTGTTCGCATTCACTTGTTCGCATTCACTTGTTCGCATTCACAGCTGTCGGTATTCTAAGCAAAACTGCTATTCAGTATTTTTGTTTTGCATGAATAACTAGACTACTACTTTCAGCATTTAGTTTGCATTATTGTGGTAAGACAGCTGTGTGTATGGCGGCATTCACATAGATAGGGTAATTCACCTATTACAYACAACCTATCTTGTAGCCTATATCCATTGCCAAATAGGCCTTGCTTTAGTGTGTAGGGCGCTATCCATTGTGCTGATACAGCGCAGCGGAGATTGGCTACAGATTTCGTGCCAATCTGTCTCTTCAAAAGCACTCAATGGTCTCCGAGTCTCTGCATTTGAACTTTGTTTATTGTGAAATAGAGGGATATAAGTAGAATTCAATGTAATTCTAATGCATGAACCCTGTTAAATTGTACCCTCTCATTGATTTCAACTGCCCCTTAGTTACTTTATCTTTGGTGCCGGGTCTGGGCCCAAGAGTCACACTTCCCTATGTATTTGTGTGCCATAATTCAGGAGACTGAGTTGGCAGAGGCCCTTACCTCAGCTGAGAGCTGGTGTACCCGCCACTCGAAAGAGGTGACTGTTAAGAGCCAGCTTGAAGTGGAAATCGCTGTTTTCAAGAAGTGAGTAATTGTGACTGTTTGTTATGAACGGTTCAAAAACTTTCACTCTGTAACGGTTCGTCTTTGGCAAATGATCTTGTAAAAAAAGTTGTCTAAAACCTTTTAAGTGTTTCTCATTTCTTATATCTTCATTATGTGCTCTGCTGTCTTGTCTGTGCAGCCAGGTGAGTGAGCTGACTGCACAGATCCACACTGTGGAGGAGAAAGGCCATCCAGAGAGGGAGGGGCTCCTGGACCAACTGCACCGCCTCACCTCTGACAACTCCTCCAACAAACTACAGAACCAGAAACTGAAGGTAAACATCTGTTTTTCTTCACTACCAGTCATCGAGTGTAATAAACTGTAGAATATTAGACATAGTAAGGATTGAAGATAAAACATTCTATAACTTTTAATGTCTGGAGAGTTTAGTTATTTGTGCATCTTCTTCTTGAGATCACCCTGTCTGCTGCAGAGGAGAACCTGATGCAGTCCCAGTCTGAAGTCCAGCAGCTGAAGAGTTCAGTCAAGAAGCTAGAGAGCCAGGTGGAAAACTATAAGCGCAAGGTACAGTTGATCAGCATACCAGAGTGTGGGCTGTACTTCAACCTTATGAGAAGCCAAGGCGTTATAATCCAGCAATAAATACTGTACATGCTGCATGCTATCCAGTCTGTAGCATAGATTTTGAATAGATAAGTGACCATGTGCTGCAGGTTCAGAGGGCTCGATTAGAGTCAGAGGAGTACTGCTTAAAGCTGGAGATCTCTGAGAAACATGCACAAGGGATGAAGGCTGACCTGGAGAGGGAGATTGAGCAGGTCAGGAGGCAGCTGCTGGGGCGTCTGAAAGAGCTGGAGCCTCTGCCTGAGAGGCTGAAGCGTTCTGAGCTACAGTTGAGAGTGGCCCAGGAAGAGACACAGACTCAGGAGAGGAGAAACACTGAGCAAAACAATGCCCTGTCTGAACTCAGACACAAGGTATGCACACATACTGTAAATGAACAGTTGTGTATTCACAGATTGATTCTGATCTGTGTTTGAATAAGAAGGGTGTCTGTGTGTGTCTCTGTGTAGGTGGAACAACAGGGATGTTGGGTGGAGACTTTTCAAGAGAATAATTTTCTTCTGGTGGAGGAGCACAAAAATCTGCAGCAGAAGATAGAGAGTATAGAGAGGTAAGTCATATCAATACCCGAGGGGGAGATCGCCTATTTGGTGTCCCTATGGACAATGATCACACTCAGGTCCACAAGACATCCTTACATGTTTCTGCTGGTCAATGTCTGGACTGTTCCGTCCCTCCCCAGGAAACTGGAGGAGGCAAACTTGCAGAACAGAGATATGGTCCATGTAATCGGCAAGCGGGAGGAGACCATCTACAGCACCCAGAAACAGCTGGAGGAGCGGGCCCGGGAGTGCAGCATCCTCTCCAAGCAGCTGGAGCAGGCCTTCGAGGATGGACAGAGAGAGGTCTGTCTTACTCCTGAATATCACTTAAATACCTCTGTAGTCTTTCAGTTTCTGTTTCAGCCTCAAGATTATTTCGTTTTTACCGGTTTTGTTAATGTTATTTCTGAGTGTCAACTTGATCATTTTGGTTGGACTTTTAGGCGGATCAGAGCCTGGAGCAGGCTTTATTCAAAGAGAGGTCCATCCAGACCAAGGCTCTGGACCTGGAGAGCCAACTGGGCCTCAGAAGGACAGAGCTCAGTCAGTTACGCAGAAGCAAAGAGGATGTGAGTGAGAGATTTTAACCCAACAACCTAGTTTTATAGAGTTATCTATGTGTTATACATTATACATCCAATATATTTTTTAATATTTGTTCTAACTTCCCAATCAATTGCAAGGGACAGGAATACTGTGTAGCTCTGTCCTTGAGCTGTTCTTGTCTATTAATGTTCTGTATTATGTCATGTTTCATGTTTTGTGTGGAAATAGGAAGAGTTGCTGCTGCTATCCAGTGGTGGAAAAAGTACCCAATTGTCATACTTGAGTAAAAGTAAAGATGCCTTTAATAGAAAATGACTCAAGTGAACGTCACCCAGTAAAATACTACTTGAGTAAATGTATAAAAGTATTTGGTTTTAAATATACTTAAGTATCAAAAGTAAATGTTATTGCTAAAATTTACTCAAGTATCAAAGTATAAATCCTTTCAAATTAAGCAAACCAGTCGGCACTTTTCTGATTTTTATTTATTTACGGAGAGCCAGGGGTACGCTCCAATACAGACATATTTACAAACAAAGCATTTGTGTTTAGTGACTCCACCAGCTCAGAGAAAGTAAGGATGACCAGGGATGTTCTTTTGATAAGTGTGTGAATTTGACCATTTTCCTATCCTGTTAAGCATTCAAAATGTATGGAGTAAAAAAGTACATTATTTTATTTAGGAATGTAGTGTAGGCAAAAAATATAAATAGTAAAGTACAGATACCCCCAAAAACTACTTAGCAGTACTTTCAAAGTATTTTTACTTAAGTACTTTACACCACTGCTGCTATCGCAAAAGCTAATGGGGATCCTAATAAAATACCCCAAAATACTGTATATCTATACAAACTTCAAAATCTGAACACCATAATAAGGTATGATGTTAACTGTGTCAAACTGAATGAATATGTGTCTTTTTTTTTTTGCAGATGGKGCGACGATTCCAGAATCAGTTGAAGAACATGAAGGAGAGACTGGAACAATCTGACTCTACCAATCGCAGCCTGCAGAATTATGTTCAGTTTCTCAAAGCTTCATATAGTAATGTGTTTGGTGACTCTGTGCTATCAAGSTCTCTACACACACACTTACCAATCTGATTGAAGAGTGTTAGCCTTATATTGTATGAGTTGTGTACCAATGATTTGTTATTTTCAGTATAAATGTACTGTATACTGTTTATCAAATCTATGATCAAATCTTAAAATGAAAATGGACTGTCAGACATGTTTCACTCTTTCACAAACAACAAACTCACAACATGAATAAAAAATGAAATATTTATCCAATGTTTTTCCCAAGTATTTTCCATAGATACATAACAAAAATATATATACGTTTTGATTTAATTGTATCCATTATGAGGTCAAAGTAGCTTTGTAACTGTCTGGTCCCTTGACGCGGAACCATTGTTGTATCTGAACTCGAAATAGACGGAAATTGAGCACTTCGGAGTTTTACTTTAGGCGGCCCCGTATGCAGCAAGCCCATTAAGCAAGCCGATGACAAGTTAATCACGGCATCACCGATTTCTCCGTGTCGATTGTGTGTTTATTTACACGCCGACATGCCTGTTGAACGTTTACGATGGGATTCATTGGAGGCCTTGAAAAACTCATCAAAAGGAAGACAGAAATACAACCCAGATTGGCCTGAAAGGGGGGAGATGATGAACGTGACCACTACCTAGCATTCTAGATACTGGTTCAGTTATTGTAGAAGTTGTGTTTTTACTAAAACAACATTGGAAGATGATCAGTATAGTTGGCTCATGAGTAGTCTGATTAATCTGGCTGTAATACACAATTAATTGGTATATACAGTACCAGTCAAATTCTTTGGACACCTACTCATCCCAGGGTTTTACTTTATTTGTACTATTTTCTACATTGTAGAATAATAGTAAAAACATCAAAACTATGAAATAACACATGGAATCATGTAGTAACCAAAAAAGAACTAATCAAAATTATTGTATTTTATATTTGAGATTCTTCAAAGTAGCCAACCATCGCCTTGATGACAGCTTTGCACATTCTTGGCATTCTCTCAACCAGCTTCATGAGGTAGTCATCTGGAATGCTTTTAAATTAACAGGTGTGCTTTGTTAAAAGTTAATTTGTGGAATTTCTTAACTTAATGCGAGCCAATCAGTTGTGTTGTGACATGGTAGGGGTGGTTTACAGAAGATAGCCCTATTTGGTAAAAGACCAAGTCCATATTATGGCAAGAACAGCTCAAATAAGCAAAGAGAAATGACAGTCCATCATTACTTTAAGACATGGTCAGTCAATCCGGAAAATTTCAAGACTTGCTTGGGCCAAGAAACACGAGCAATGGAAATTAGACCGGTGGAAATCTGTCCTTTGGTCTGAGTCCAAATTTGAGATTTTTGGTTCCAACCGCCTTGTCTTTGTCAGACGCAGAGTAGGTGAATGGAGGATCTCTGCACTTTGTGGAAAATGGCGCCGATAGATAGGGCAGCCGTGCTTCTAGCCCCAAGGCAACTTTGCAGTATTTTGTTTTTTATGTGTTATTTCTTATATTAGGTTATAAATGTTTTTGTGTTATTACATACAGCCGGGAAGAACTTTCGGATATCAGAGCGGCGGTAATTCACCAGCATTACAACCAGGAATACGACTATCTTACTTTTTCCGACTCAGGAGGCGCACACACCATGCACCGCTTCCATGTATATTACTTGCTAATCTTCAATCTCTGGATAATAAAGTAGACGAGCTCAGGGCAAGGATTTCCTTCCAGAGAGTCATCAGGGATTGTAACATATTCTGTTTCACGGTGACATGGCTCTCTTGGGATATACTGTCTTTGTCCATACAGCCAGTTGGGTTCTGAGTTCATCGCGCGGACAGGAAATCATATCTCCCCCCGGGAAGAAGGGCGGGGGTGTATGTTTCATGATTAACTACTCATGGTGTGATTGTGATAACATACAGGAACTCAAGTCCTTTTGTTCACCCGATCTAGAGGACCTCACAATCAATTGCCGACCGTATTACTTCCCAAGAGAATTCTCTTCGGTTATAGTGACAGACGTGTATATTCCCCCTCAAGCCGATACAACAACGGCCCTCAAATAACTTTACTGGACTTTATGCAAACTGGAAACCACATATCCTGAGGCTGCATTTATTGTAGCTGGCGATTTTAATAGAGCAAATTTGAGGAAAACGCTACCGAAGTTAAGTTAACACATTGACTATAGAATTCAAGCTGCTAAAACACTCGACCACTGCTACTCCAACTTCCGGGATACCTAAAAGGCCCTCCCCGCCCTCCCTTTGGAAAATATGATCACGACTCCATTTTGCTCCTCCCGTTCTATAGGCAGAAATTCAATCAGGAAGTACCCGTGCTAAGGACTATTCAATGCTGGTCTGACCAATCGGAATCCACACTTCAAGATTGTTTTGATCATGCGGACTGGGATATGTTCCGGGTAGCCTCCGAGAATAACATTGACGAATACACGGATACGGTGCCTGAGTTTATCAGGAAGTGTATAGGAGATGTTGTACCCACTGTTACTATTAAAACCTACCCTAACCAGAAATCGTGGATAGAAGGCAGAACTCGCGCAAAACTGAAAGCGCGAACCACCACATTTAACCATGGCAAGGTGACTGGGAATATGGCCGTATACAAACAGTGTAGTTATTCCCTCCGTAAGGCAATCAAACAGGCAAAACGTCAGTATAGAGACAAAGTGGAGTTGCAATATAAAGGCTCGGACACGAGACGTATGTGGCAGGGTCTACAGACATTCACGGACTACAAAGGGAAAACCAGCCACATTGCCGAGACAGACGTCTTGCTTCCGGACAAGCTAAACACCTTCATCCGCTTTGAGGATAACACAGTGCTACCGACGCAGCCCGCTACCAAGGACCGTGGGCTCTCCTTCTCCGTGGCCGAAGTGAGTAAGACATTTAAGCGTGTTATCCTTCGCAAGGTGTTGGTCAATTTCTTCAACAAATGATCAGGTCTATATAATTATCAAACATACATTAGTAATGGAAAGGAAACACAGACTCTTTGTTTAAGTATTAAAATGATCCTTTAGTAATTCAATTGTTGGCAGAAGTTGGTACAGAGTACAGTGTATGATAGCTCTCCCCAGGTTCTGCAAAATGTCTAAGACATCCTGTAACTCATATAGCCTTTCCCAGTCCTCCTTGCGTGAGTTTCCCTGGCAACAACATTTTAATAAATCTAACCTCCCCTGACAGCAGCAACCATCTTATCAGCAATTAAAAGCTCAGAAGTGGGTTTGACTGAAACTTGACCTTTCATCACAAGTATAGAGTCACAACAAGGTAAACGAGTCCAAGCATCTTCTGACAGGTGGCTGTTTCCATCAGGCCTGCGGAAGCCTTGTGTTCTCAGAAAAACAGATAACCACGGCGGGGCCCAGACAGAATGAGTATGAACGTACTGTAGTTTTCCTTCTTCTGATAGTGTCTGAAGGGCACAAAACTCAAAACAGGTGTTAAAACTTCTTATGGCTGCAGGGGCAGTATTGAGTAGCTTGGATGAAAGGTGCACAGAGGTGCCCAGAGTAAACGGCCTGCTCCTGAGTCATAGTTGCTAATATATGCATATTATTATTAGTATTGGATAGAAAACACTCTGAAGTTTCTAAAACTGTTTGAACTATGTCTGAGTATAACAGAACTCATATGGCAGGCAAAAACCTGAGAAGTTCCACTTCCTGTTTGAATTGTTTCTGAGGCTGGTAGTTTTTCAACCAAACTCTCATTGAAATTACAGCGAGATATGGATCTCGGCTTCCACTAGATGTCAACAGTCCATAGAACTTTGTCTGATGACTCTGCTGTGAAGGGGGGCCGAAGGAGACAGYAATGAGTAACCAAAGCCATGAGGTGACCACGCGCGTTCACGTGGGAGGCAGCTCCATTCCATCGCTCAACTGAAGTCAATGTAATTCTCCGGTTGGAACGTTATTCAAGATGTATGTTTACAACATTCATAAGATTGATTCAATACATCGTTTGACATGTTTCTACTGACTGTTACGGAACTTTTGGACATTTCGTCACGTTATAGTGGACGCGCTTTGTGACTTTGGAATTGTTTACCAAACGCGCTAACCAAAGTAGCTAATTGGACATAAATAACGGACATTATCGAACAAATCAAGCATTTATTGTGGACCTGGGATTCCTAGGACTGCATTCTGATGAAGTTCATCAAAGGTAAGAAAACATTTATCATGTATTTTCTGGTTTCTGTTGACTCCAACATGGCGGCTAATTTCACTATTGTTCTGAGCTCCGTCTCAGATTATTGCATGGTTTGCTTTTTCCGTAAAGTTTTTTTTAAATCTGACAGCGGTTGCATTAAGAAGAGGTATATCTATAATTCCATGTGTATAACTAACTTGTATTATCATCTACATTTATGATGAGTATTTCTGTTGAAACGATGTGGCTATGCACTATCACTGGATGTTTTTGGAACTAGTGAATGTAACACGCCAATGTAAACTCAGATTTTTTTATATAAATAACTATATAATAACTATCAAACAAAACATGCATGTATTGTGTACCATGAAGTCCTATGAGTGTCATCTGATGAAGATCATCAAAGGTTAGTGATTAATTTTATCTCTATTTGTGCTATGTGTGGCTCCTCTTTGGCTGGAAAATGGCTGAATTTTTCTTTGAGTTGGTGGTGACCTAACATAATCGTTTGTGCTGCTTTTGCTGAAAAGCCTATTTGAAATCGGACACTTTGGTGGGATTAACAACAAGATTACCTTTAAAATGGTATAAGATACATGTATGTTTGAGGAATTTTAATTATGAGATTTCTGTTGTTTGAATTTGGCGCCCTGCACTTTCACTGGCTGTTGTCATATCGATCCCGTTACCGGGATTGCAGCCATATGAAGTTACACACAGAGTTTATCATAACACAATTTATTAACCCTTTAAAAGGTTTGCGGCCTTGGTTTAACTCTTTTCAAAGGCTGCCGGGCCAAGACGGCATCTCTAGCCACGTCCTCAGATCATGCGCAGACCAGCTGGCTGGAGTGTTTACGGACATATTCAATCTCTCCCTATCCCATTCTGCTGTCCCCACATGCTTCAAGATAGCCACCATTGTTCCTGTGCTCAAGAAAGTAAAGGTAACTGAACTAAATGACTATCGCCCCGTAGCACTCACTTCTATCATCATGAAGTGTTTTGAGAGACTAGTCAAGGATCATATCACCTCCACCTTACCTGACACCCTATACCCACTTCAAATTGCTTAATGACCCAATTTATCCACAGACGATGCAATCGCCATCACACTGCACACTGCCTTATACCATCTTGACAAGAGGAATACCTATGTAAGAATGCTGTTCATTGACTATAGCTCAGCATTCAACACCATAGTACCCTCCAAGTTCATCATTAAGCTCAAGGCCCTGGGTCTGAACACCGCCCTATGCAACTGTGTCCTGGACTTCCTGACAGGCCGACCCCAGGTTGTGAAGGTAGGAAACAACACCTCCACTTCGCTGATCCTCAACACTGGGGGCCCCACAAGGGAGAATGCTCAGCCCCCTCCTGTACTCCCTGTTCAAGCATGACTGCGTGGCCACGCACGCCTCCAACTCCATCATCAAGTTTGCAGACGACACAACATTATTAGGCCTGATTACCAACAATGATGAGACAGCCTACAGGGAGGAGGTGATTGCTCTGGGAGTGTGGTGCCAGGAAAATAACCTCTCACTCAACGTCAACAAAACAAAGGAGCTGATCGTGGACTTCAGGAAATAGCAGATGGAGCACCCGCCTATCCACATCGACGAGGCCACAGTGGAGCAGGTGGAAAGCTTCAAGTTCCTCGGCGTACACATCACTGACAAACTGAAATGGTCCACCGACACAGACAGTGTGGTGAAGAAGGCGCAACAGCGCCTCTTCAAACTCAAGACGCTGAATACATTTGGCTTGGCCCCTAAAACCCTCAAACTTTTACAGACAATTGAGAGCATCCTTTTGGGCTGTATCACCGCCTGGTACCTTACTGCCCGCAACCGCAGGGCTTTCCAGAGGGTGGTGCGGTCTGCCCAACGCATCACCAGGGGTAAATTACCTGCCCTCCAGGACCCCTACAGCACCTGATATCACAGGAAGGCCAAAAAGATAATCAAGGACAACAACCACCTAAGCACTGCCTGTTCACCCCGCTACCATGCAGAAGACGAGGTCAGTACAGGTGCATCAAAGCTGGGACTGAGAGAACCTGTTTTTCCAGTCTATCTCAAGGCCATCAGACCGTTAAATAGCCATCACTAACACATTAGAGGCTCCTGCCCTATATACTGTACATAGACTTGAAATCACTGGCCACTTTAATGATGTTTACATATTTTGCATTGCTCATCTCATATGTATATACAGTATTGTATTCTATTCTACTATATCTTAGTCTATGCTGCTCTGGCATTGCTCGTCCAAATATGTATATATTCTTAATTCCAATCCTTTACTTAGTATTGTGTGTATGGTTGTGAAATTGTTAACTATTACTTGATAAATATTACTGCACTGTTGGAGCTAGAAACACAAGCATTTCGCTACACCTGCAATAAAATCTTGCAAACACGTGTATGTGACCAATACAATTTGATTTGATGTGTGGTTCCCACCGTGAAGCATGGAGGAGGTGGTGTGGGGGTGCTTTGCTGGTGACACTATTGGTGATTTATTTAGAATTCAAGGCACACTTAACCAGCATGGCTACCACAGCCTTCTGCTGCGATACGCAATTCCATCTGGTTTGCGCTTAGTGGGACTATCATTGTTTTTCAACAAGACAATGACCCAACACACCTCCAGGCTGTGTAAGGGCTATTATTTTATGAAACCATATCATGACCAAGACTTGGCATCTATAAGGTCTTATTTATGCATACATTTAAGCAATGAGATGAGATAAATATATATATGTTAGATACACACACAAAACTAGTCAAAAGTTGGAGTGTTGGAGATGACCTGGCCTCCACAATCACCCAACCTCAACCCAATTGAGATGGTTTGGGATGAGTTGGACCGCAGAGTGAAGGAAAAGCAGCCAACAAGTGCTCAGCATATGTGGGAACTCCTTCAAGACTGTTGGAAAAGCATTCCAGGTGAAGCTGGTTGAGAGAATGCCAAGAGTGTGCAAAGCTGTCATCAAGGCAAAGGGTGGCTACTTTGAAGAATCTCAAATATAAAATATATTTTGATTTGTTCAACACTTTTTTGGTTACTACATGATTCCATATGTGTTATTTTATAATGTCTTCACTATTATTATACAATGTAGAAAATAGTAAAAATAAAGAAAAACTCTTGAATGAGTAGGTGTGTCCAATGCTCCTTACAAGCCAGAATGTTGATTCAAATTACATTTAAACGTACTCTACCGGTTGTCTGTGCGGTTTGTCCTTCTACTAGAAATTTGAGATGAAATATCCACAGGGAAGTATTGTTTACCCAACTTTTTAGAGAGACTGTAGGTTAGAGAGCCTGTAGGTTATATGGCTCTAATATTGGCAGTTGGGGAGTAACGGATTTAAAAAAAAAAACTAACTGTAATCAGTTATGTTACCAGCAAAAATATTGTAATCAGATTACAGATACTTTTGAAAAAAATAGATTACTCTGAGGATTACTTTTAAAATTCAGGAAGGATGTTTGCGGGAAAAAAATTCTCTGTTTTCTCAATGACATTCAAATCAGCATTGAAAAAAGACACGTTTAAATTTGTTCAATGTGAGTGAGTCTGACCATAAATCAGAGACAACTATGATGACACCACAAATGTGTTTGATGGATCGCGGGAAAAGAGCAGGAATGGGCTTGACAGCAGTGGTGTAGTCTACGGCGATACGGATATCACTTATTATTGATATCTACATAGCACATTGATGTGAATCACAATGCTGCTCTCATTTAGCTATTTGCGCCTTACGGGTTGTGGTTGTTGTGGATGGCTGTTCACAAATCTAAATGTGTATTTGAACCCAATAAAGGTTGACCCCAATAATGGTTGAATTCAAGAAGTCTAAGCTGCCTATCAATCATTGATTTTGAAACCAGTGGACAGCCAGTGAAAAATGCGCTCTTGTAACAGCTGCATAGTGCGGATCCCAGCCTATGGAATAAAAGTGAGGCTTTTATTGTTCAATCTAATTCATGCTGATAAAAAAAATCATAGGCCTAATGGACAAACTCACACACTTTTGATAGACTTAAAGGGGCAATCTGTAGTTGCTACATCCATTTTTTGACTTATTTATTTAACCTTTTTAACTAGGCAAGTCAGTTAAGAACAAATTTGTATTTACAATTGTGGCCTACCCCGGCCAAACCCAGAGGATGCTGGACCAATTGTGTGCCGCCCTATGGGACTCTCAATCACGGCCAGTTGTGATACAGCCTGGAATCGAACCAGGGTCTGTAGTGATGCCTCTAGCACTGAGATGTAGGGTTGCAGGGACTGCTGCGCAATTCGGGAGCCCTTATAAATGATACATTGATTCTTGAAGAATAGAACTTATAGATGCCTCGTGAGCTTGGTTCAACTGTCACACTCCATGAGAACCCAAAATATAAGCTTGTTTTTCTGTAAACAAAAAATGTATAGCCTCATAACATGGTTAAAACTATATTTTTTATATAATGGATGGTCAGCCCTTGCATCCATCCTGTAAATCTGTCTATTATTCTGAGAGTGGTTACATTCATCCAGGCCCATCCCTCAGCTTTTTACGAAAACAGAGGCGGGCCGACGTTTTGTTATTGTTTCATCTGTGGATTTGCCCCTTAAACAGCTGCATATTATCAAGATATCAAAGTGTCACCAACAAAAAGGTAAATAGACCTATAGCAAATGCAGCATATGGCATTCATTTTTCACATGTAAATAGCACTTTTCAGTAGGGCTCAAAGCATGCCATTCCTTGAGCGCAGCATTTATTTTTCAACTCAAATCAATGAGCAGAGTAGAGCTGGCTAATAAATCCTTAGTTTTGGGGACATGCTGAGGTAAAACAATTTGCRTAATCTATACTTCCAAGTCCTATTCTTGAAGATCAAGGGTCTAAGATGTATTGTAATGACTGGAATTCTGATACTTAGATTTTTAATGTAAAGATATAATTTAATCATATTATTATATGTAGTAGAAAGCGATGGGTTAGAAGAAGCCTACATAACCAACCCATAAAGTAAAATGTAACATCCATATATGGCCAGCTATGTAAACTTTAACATTGATTTATCCTGCAATAGATGTCGTTCAATTGGTAAGAGACATTTTTGTCTTCTTCTAATGCCTCTTAAGGAGAAAGTCATCTAAAAGTAATTGGCTGTAATCAGTTTACGTTACTGAGTTTGGAAAATCCAAACTAGTTACTGATTACAATTTTGGACAGGTAACTAGTAACTGTAACGGATTACATTTAGAAAGTAACCTACCCAACCCTGAATATTGTGCATCCGCCATTCGCTCTCCCTTAAATGGGCAGAATAACTAGCGAGCTAAATTATTACAAACGTTATTACAGTGATTTAACAGTTTGCAATTGTGAGAAAATAAACAACAAACAAACCAGTAACTATGGCTTGCACAAATTCTGTGCAAGAATGTTGGTTACCAGTGCAGTGGCTTGATCAGCTGTGTAGCTAACTGTGGTATTTAGCAAGCTTACTGGCATGAAAAGCTTTTTTAGTCTGTTTTAATTACCCTGAAGTTGTAGACATGCAGCCCTACAATTAAGAAGAAATTACTGTTATCAGAAATCAGTCCGTAGGTCAGCATGTTTCTCTGCAATCGTATCGTTGGGTCAGCTGAGCACAGTCAGCAGCTGACTCGGGATACTACTGCAATGACTAGTTGTGGCAGAAGAACAGCTGCTTCATGAAAACTCATAATGTAAGAATTAGCACTAGTAACTACTTTAGCTTGCTAGCTAGCTTTTGATGGAAGATTCAACATTGTGTTTGCAGCACTAAGTAGGTAGCTGGTTTAGGGTTGCAAAGGGTCGGAAACTTTCTGGTAAATTTCCAGAATTTTTCTGTTAACTTTCCGGAGATTTTCCCTGGGAAGTTAAGCCCTAGAATTTGGGTGATTTTGCTTAAATTCATCAAAAAAGTTAGGTTATAACAGTGAAACTTTTTTGTGGGATACACATAAGGCAATTCTAGGTCTTGTGGCATATTTTGGTTAAACTATCCTCAATTCAACAGAATTGCAACCCTCTGCATGCACAGTGCATTCTTCCATCACATGATGCAGTGCACTCTTCCATCACATGTACAGCTGATTCTCAAGATCTTGCACACTAATGAGATGCTATTGAGCCCACACTACTACACTATCTGAGCCAAGGACTACATGCTTTCTGGTAATTTATTTTATTTGACATTATTTTTTGGTTAACTAGTAAATAGTAGCCTACAGCAAAATGTGTTTAAATCATTTCTAACTTGTTAACAATTTCTGCCAGTTAGTTTTTGCTACCATGTGGGTTTTAGCTTGCTTGAGCCTGCTAAATGAGGAGTGTTAATTCACCTGTTTCCATACATGTTTCATTTTAAAACATTTATCTTACAAAGGAGTTGTTTAATCGAACTGCTTAACTATTTATCTGTACATGGAATTGTATTTGGGTTTTTTTACTCATTTTTTTCCTAATCTTTGCAGGAAAATGCCACGGGCACTATCTGATGTGTGGAGATATTTCACTGCAGCTAATGTAAAAGGAAAAGCTGTGTGCATTTGCAAATACTGTGRCAAATCATATGTGAAGAATGCAACAAAGATGCAGAATCATCTGGCCAAGTGCATAAAGTTCCCTCAGCACTCACAACAAGCAACCTCTGACAAAAGTCCCTCTACTTCTATTCAAAGGTGAAAATGATGAATCAGACACCTTATCGATAGCAACAGCTCATGGTCCTCCTGGAATCAGAAGTTTTTTTGACTCAATGGAGGAACATAGTCAGACAAATGCTGATGAATGTCTTGCTCGAGCTGTGTATGCAACTGGTTCACCTCTGATGCTCACAGGCAATGTGTATTGGAAAAGATTTCTGAATGTTCTATGCCCAGTATACACCCCTCCAAACAGACATGCTTTATCTACTCATTTGCTGGATGCAGAGTTCAACAGAGTACAAGTGAAGGTCAAGCAAATCATAGAGAAAGCAGACTGTATTGCAATCATCTCTGATGGGTAGTCGAATGTTTCGTGGCAAGACTAATAAGCACAGTTCATCTCCACCCCTCAACCAGATTCTACAAGAGCAAAGACACAAGGACAACCGACACACAAGTCTCGACATTGCAGATGAGCTGAAGCCAGTCATCAATGACCTTGGACCACAGACGCGTATTTGCACTGGGGACAGGACAATGCTGCAAACATGAAGGCTGCTAGGTTTAAAGTGGAGGAGTCCTCCCCTCACATCACACCCATTGGCAGGGTTACATTCTTGCCGACTCTTTTCTCTGTATACATCAATGTGTCGCGTCTTGCTGCGTGGTTCTCCTGATCCACCTCTATGCAGACGACACCATTCTGTATACTTCTGGCCCTTCTTTGGACACTGTTGTAACTAACCTCCAGACGAGCCTTCAATGTCATACAACTCTCCTTCCAGGCCTCCAACTGCTCTTAAATGCAATAAAACTATAATGCGATCTATTCAACTGATCACTGCCCGCCCGTCCAACATCACTACTCTGGACGGCTCTGACTTAGACATACGTGGACAACTACAAATACCTAGATGTCTGGTTAGACTATAAACTCTTCTTCCAGACTCACATTAAGCATCTCCAATCTTAAAATTAAATCTAGAATCGCTTCCTATATCGCAACAAAGCATCCTTCACTCATGCTGCCAAACATACTCTCGTAAAAACTGAACCATCCTGCCGATCCTCGACTTCGGCGATGTCATCTATAAAATAGCCTCCAACACTCTACTCAACAAATTGGATAGAGTCTATCACAGGCCATCCTTTTTTCACAAAGCCCATACACTACCCACCACTGCGACCTGTACCTTCCGTTGGTTGGCCTCGCTTCCATACTCGTCGCCAAACCCACTGGCTACAGGTTATCTACAAGTCTCTGCTAGGTAAAGCCCCGCCTTATCTCAGTCACTGGTCACCATAGCAGCACCCACTCATAGCACCTTCTCCAGCAGGTATATTTCACTGCTCACCCCCAAAGCCAAATCCTCCTTTGGTCACCTTTCCTTCCAATGACTGGAATGAACTGCAAAAATCACTGAAGCTGGAAGACTCATATCTCCCTTGTTACGGATACAAGTATTCTGTGTGTATCCTGTGTGTATTTCTTTCTCTCCTTCTCCCCTAATCACAGGTGAAATCATCATTCCCCAATCAGTCGCTAATCAGAAGACACCTGCTCCTTTTTCTCCTACCCAATCACAGTTCCTTTCCCTTGGTTTAAAACCCTGTCAGTTGTTTTCTCAAGAGCTCAATCTCTCTGTAAATGCATATGTCTGTAGATCCATTGTGTGGTTTTGCATCTACATGTCACTTTGTCCCCACCTGTGAGTATTGTTTTTTGGTATGTGTGTTTGAGTGTTTGTTTGATAGTAGGAAAGGGGTAACCAGACAGTTCGCCCATGGGCATACACTACCGTAGGTAAACTTTGTTAAATACACTAGTTAGAAAATGGGCGGACCACCCACTGTATTTTTGGTTAGTTAGTTAGCTGTTTGTTGAAATAGGCTAGTCTAGCTTAGGGGTGTTTTTGATGCATATTCTGTCTTTCCTTGGGTCCAGCTCAGCCTCCCCCCCCCCCCCATTACCGTGTGTTTACTAATAAACCCTGAGTGTTTGACGGTAGATATTAGTTGTTGTGGTTATTTCGTTCTCACTCTTACTTTGGCACTACTATAATTTGCATGAGTTATGTTACGGGTCCCATTACCATCCCCCCTAGATTGTCGGGCCAAAGGGATTCGTAACATCCCTCAATAGCTTTAATCACCAGCTGTCAGAGCAGCTCACAGATCACTGCACCTGTACATAGCCCATCTGTAAACAGCCCATCTATCTACCTCATCCCCATACTGTATTTATTTATTTATCTTGCTCCTTTGTACCCCAGTATCTCTACTTGCACATTCATCTTCTGCACATCTACCATTCCAGTGTTTAATTGTTATTACTTCGCCACCATGGCCTATTTATTGCCTTAACTCCCTTATCTTACCTCATTTGCACTCACTGTATATAGACTTTTTGTTTTATTTGTTCTACTGTATTATTGACTGTTTTTTTAAATTGTGTGTAACTTTGTTTGTGTTGTATGTGTCGAATTGCTATGCTTTATCTTGGCCAGGTCGCAGTTGCAAATGAGAACTTGTTCTCAACTAGCCTACCTGGTTAAAAAAAGGTGAAATAAAAAAATGTTTGACAGTCTCCTGGAGGGGAAGGAGTGTCTCCAAGAAATGGCAATATCAGTCTGCCGATATGGACAGCCCCGTCAAGAGGATCCTCCTGGATTATGTATTTTTGGAGAGAGGGGTAAGCAGCCTGAAACTCCTGAAACCTATAGCAGTAGCTATTGCACGGATTGAGGGAGACAATGCCATCCTGTCTGATGTTCGGACTCTGCTTGCAGATGTAAGAGAAGAAATCCGTACTGCCCGCCCACTTCACTGTTGCTTCAAGCAGAGGAAACTGCAGTTCTGAAATACATTAAAAAGCGTGAAGACTTCTGCCTGAAGCCCATCCACGCCGCAGCGTACATGTTGAACGTATATGCTGGCAAGAGCATCCTGTCTGGTGCAGAGATCAACAAGGCCTATGGTGTCATCACTACCATGTCTCGCCACCTTGGCCTGGAAGAGGGCAAGGTTCTTAGCAGTCTGGTGAAGTACACTTCCAAGCAAGGGCTTTGGGATGGAGATGCAA
Organism: Salvelinus sp. IW2-2015; assembly: GCF_002910315.2. Lineage (NCBI taxonomy): Eukaryota > Metazoa > Chordata > Actinopteri > Salmoniformes > Salmonidae > Salvelinus > Salvelinus sp. IW2-2015. The sequence goes on from NC_036855.1 coordinate 16,646,957, forward strand.
TATGGCAGTCGTGCCAACATATCTCATCAGCCACCAGGTGGAAGGGACTTTGTGGATCTGAGGCTCTTTCCCCTGTTGCCTCCATCATCCTCCAAATCCCACCAACATCAGCTGCCTCAGAGCGCAAGTGGTCCTTGTTTGGGAACACACACACCAAAGCACGCACCAGGCTGACCAATACAAGGGTTGAAAAATTGGTGGCCATCTGGGGAAATTTTAGGCTTTTTGAGCCTGACAACAAGCCATCCTCAACAAGGTTGGAAAGTGACAGTGAAGATGAGGCCTCAGAGTCTGATGTTCAAGAGGTGGACATTAAGGAGGTCCAGGGAGAAGACATGGAAGCCTGAGAGGAAGACAACCAAAGCTTTAGTTTCTAGACTATCATTTTACAGATGTATGTTAAATGTTTTTGGGAGATGCGGTAGATCATTGGGGATCATTAAATATTCCCTTTTGTTGTTCAGTGAAATCATCCCATGTGAGGCGTCATTTAATTAATGTTCAATTCGTACCTATATATATATATAATATATTTATATATTATATATATATACACTGCTCAAAAAAATAAAGGGAACACTTAAACAACACAATGTAACTCCAAGTCAATCACACTTCTGTGAAATCAAACTGTCCAATTAGGAAGCAACACTGATTGACAATAAATTTCACATGCTGTTGTGCAAATGGAATAGACAAAAGGTGGAAATTATAGGCAATTAGCAAGACACCCCAATAAAGGAGTGATTCTGCAGGTGGTGACCACAGACAACTTCTCAGTTCCTATGCTTCCTGGCTGATTTTGTCTTTTGAATGGCGGGTGCTCTCACTTAGTGGTAGCATGAGACTGAGTCTACAACCCACACAAGTGGTCAGGTAGTGCAGTTCATCCAGGATGGCACATCATGCGAGCTGTGGCAAAAAGGTTTGCTGTGTCTGTCAGCGTAGTGTCCAGAGATGGGGCGCTACCAGGAGACAGGCAGTACATCAGGAGACGTGGAGGAGGCCGTAGGAGGCAACAACCACAGCAGCAGACGCTACCTCGCACTTGTGCCAGGAGGTGCACTGCCAGAGCCCTGCAAATGACCTCCAGCAGGCCACAAATGTGCATGTGTGTCTGCTCTCACGGTCAGAAACAGACTCCATGAGGTGGTATGAGGGCCCGACGTCCACAGGTGGGGGTTGTGCTTAGCAGCCCAGCACGTGAGGACGTTTGGCATTTGCCAGAGAACACCAAGATTGGCAAATTCGCCACTGGCGCCTGTGCTCTTCACAGATGAAAGCAGGTTCACACTGAGCACATGAGCACATGTGACAGAGTCTGGAGATGCGTGGGGAACGTTCTGCTGCCTGCAACATCCTCCAGCATGACCGGTTTGGCGGTGGGTCAGTCATGGTGTGGGGTGGCATTTCTTTGTGGGCGCACAGCCTCCATGTGCTCGCCAGAGGTAGCCTGACTGCCATTAGGTACCGAGATGAGATCCTCAGACCCCTTGTGAGACCATATGCTGACACATGCACATTTGTGGCCTGCTGGAGGTCATTTTGCAGGGCTCTGGCAGTGCACCTCCTTGCACAAAGGCGGAGGTAGCGGTCCTGCTGCTGGGTTGTTGCCCTCCTACGGCCTCCTCCACGTCTCCTGATGTACTGGCCTGTCTCCTGGTAGCGCCTCCATGCTCTGGACACTACGCTGACAGACACAGCAAACCTTTTTGCACAGCTCGCATTGATGTGCCATCCTGGATGAACTGCACTACCTGAGCCACTTGTGTGGGTTGTAGACTCCGTCTCATGCTACACTAGAGTGAGAGCACCGCCAGCATTCAAAAGTGACCAAAACATCAGCCAGGAAGCATAGGAACTGAGAAGTGGTCTGTGGTCACCACCTGCAGAATCACTCCTTTTTTGGGGGTGTCTTGCTAATTGCTATAATTCCTCACCTTGTCTATTCCATTTGCACAACAGCATGTGAAATTTATTGTCAATCAGTGTTGCTTCCTAAGTGGACAGTTTGATTTCATAGAGTGTGATTGACTTGGAGTTACATTGTGTTGTTTAAGTGTTCCCTTTATTTTTTTGAGCAGTGTATATATATATATATATTTTTTTTTTTACTTCTATTGGAAGGATTTAATCATTTGCAATTATTTCTACTTATGATAAGGTAAAAGGTTTATGTTTCTGTCTCAATATGAAATGAATAATATACCGAATGCAAAAAACATCTACATCTAAAACATTAAATGGTATTAATATTAATTTCCATATATTCCTGTTAATTCCCATATTTCCATTAATTCCCCCAGAAATTTTCCACCTCTGAAAACTCCCAAAATGTCAACCCTAAGCTGGTTGGTTAGGAGCATTGTTTCAGTCAAAAAGGATTTCAGTGACGGCTCAGCTAACATTAGCTCTAATGTTGGACAATTTATGCTAGCTTTCCTGCCATAGTCAAACTTCAGAAATACTGCTCATTGACGTGAAATAATCCTTTGTCACGACTTCCACCGAAGGTGGCTCCTCCCTGTTCGTGTGGTGCTCGGCGGTCATTGTCGGGGTCCTACTAGCTGCACCGATCCATTTTTCCTTTTTGGTTTGTGTCTGTCTGTTTTGTTTACACCTGTGTCCTATTAGTTGATTTCGGTGGGTTTATTAACCTCCGCTGCCTGCTAGTCTTTGTGCTGGATTGTTTGCTGTGGTTACTTTGTTAGGGGTGCGTGTCTGCACCACGGGGTTTTCTTTCTCACAGCAGTTGTACCGTTTTGGAATGTGTTTAGGAGTAGAGGTTTCTCCTCCGTGTGTAGCGTTTATTTCCCTGTGTGTTGCGACCTCGTTTGGGCGTGTTCCCCCCCATGTTGTTGAGTTGGGACTTCTGAATAAACGATTGTGCCACTGGGACTTCCTTGCTCTCCTGCTCCTGATTCGTGCACAATAATCAGCCTTTCATTGGAGTAAATGTGATATTGCTAGCTAGTTTATTATTATCCTTTCTCATGTCTCCTGCAGGCAATTGTCAGGTTGTAATGAAGCTCCCAGCTTGTTCCCGCTCTCTGGCGTTATCCTGAAGAGGCTTAATGTAAGCCCTCGTCCCCTTCAAAAGACCTTCTCTTTGGGCTCTGCTTCCTGTGACCCAAGCCCTAGCCTGTCTGAGGAGACCCCAGTCTCCTCAACCAGCTCATTACCTTCAGCCAATGATCAGCCCACTCCCAGGTCGAAGAAGGAAGAGGAGCAGGTAAGTCTCTCTCCCATATTTTAACTGCCCACCATCTTTGTACATTCTTAATAACCTATAACAAATTTATCTTAATATCAATCTGCAGCAGATTGTTGGTGATGAAGAAAGTGCCCCAGATGCCAGCGATGATCTCAGCCCAGTTTTCAACCCCACCATCTCCCTGCTGTCTCCCAGAGCAACTCAAATGGCAGGACTTGCATGTGTGTGAAGAAACATCGTGCCAAGGTTGCATAGGCTACTTTCTGTTTTTTTCTTAGTTTGTTCATGAATCAACATATCACTGTTACATATTGTCTCCAACACTGTTTGTTTACTATATATGTGGGAGCCATCATGGCGTTATGTTAGCATTTCAAACCTAATCTAGAGCCTTGAATGTCCTGGTGCAGATGAATCTGAGGCAGGAGCTGCAGGAGATGCTGGGACTTCAGTGGCGAGTTGTGAGTCAGAGCAGCTCAAACGCTTTGAGGAGTTGATGGAGCTGAAGCAGAGGCAGGAGTACCAGAGTATGAGGGACATGATGAACAGAGAGTAACTGCTTGTTTTACCTCAATTTTTTTCTTCCTTTTCACCCACCAATAGGCTTCTGTCCCTGTGACAGGACTGAATGTGTTACGTGTCAATCTTCATTTGCTGCTTGTCTTTCTCTTGTTTAAAAGAACACAAAAAAGCCTTGGGCTCCAAGAAGTTGTAAGAAGAGCACAAAAACAGAGTAAAGGTATTGAAAGTTTAACTACTAGAAATTCAGAAGGCAAAATGCAAAACAATAGTGTTCAGATAAAGATTGAAAAACCTCCTCCACAGATCCTGAACCTGCGGGAGGAGCAGCAGCGTTTGCGGGAGGCGGAGTTTGAGAGGCAGAGACAGCTGGAGGGCATGGAGAGACTGCGTGCTCAACGCCATCCAGGAAGAGATACTGCAACTCAATCAGTTCCTGAATCAGACCCCACCCCTGGTCTCACATCCTATAGCACCTGCGCCAACTATCTATGCTCCCACGTGTCGGAGGTGGTGCGCACGACAGCTGAGGTCAGTTAGATCCTATTCTTCATTCATCTATAATGGCATGAGTCTTTAATGGCCTAAATTGCACTTTCAATAGACATTATAGCACCACGTGAAATGGTGGAACTCTTCCATCATGGTTTTTCATCAGAGTATTGGGGGAAAGTAAACAACTCCATTGTTGCCATCCTGTTTTATGTTCCTGCTCTGGTCAATATGTGGCTGTGTGCTTGTTTAGGGGGAGTTCTCCCGTGTGGAGGATATGATGGTGGCAGAGCGGGCACGGCATGAGATGAGGTCACTGATCCGGGTGATGCAGGAGGCGGCTGCCCAGGTGACGAGGAAGAAGGAGCGGGAGGGGAAGAGGAGCGCAGGAAGTTGGCAGAGCTGCAGGAGGAGCAGAAGAAGAATGCAGCTCTGTCAGCCAAAGAGAAAGCACGGAATAAGGTTAAGGAGAGGGAGGATAAATGGATGGATAAAAGGAAAGTCAGGAATGTTTTAGTTTGGATACGAATGAGTGAAAGGTTAGATTGAACAATCGGTTTAAAAGCACTGTTCTGCCGAGTGGTGCAGCGGTCTAAGGCGTCACTATAGACCCTGGTTTGATCCCAGGCTGTCTCACAGCCGGCCGTGACCGGGAGACCCATGAGGCAGTGCACAATTGGCCCAGCGTCATCCGGGTTAGGGGAGGGTTTGGCCGGCCGGGTGGGGGGCCGCGACTCCTTGTGGTGGGCCAGGTGCCTGCAAGCCAGTGATGTAAAGTACTTCAGTAAAAATACTTGAAAGTACTACTTAAGTCGTTTTTTGTGGTACCTGTACTTTACTATTTATATTTTTGACAACTTTATACTTTTACTTCATTACATTCCTAAAGAAAATGATGTACTTTTTACTCCATACATTTTCCCTGACACCGAAAAGTACTCGTTACATTTTGAATGCTTAGCAGGATAGAAAAATTATCTAATTCACACAATTATCAAGAGAACATTGCTGGTCGTCCCTACTGCCTCTGATGTGGCAGACTCACTAAATACATGCTTAATTTGTAAATTATGTCGGAGGGTTGCAGCATGTCCCTGGCTATCCGTAAATAAAACAAACAAGAAAATGGTGCCGCCTGATTTGCTTAATATAAGGAATTTGAAATGATTTATACTTGTACTTTTGATACTTAAGTATATTTAAAACCTTATACTTTTACTCAAGTAGAATTTTACTGGGTGTCTTTCACTTGAGTCATTTTCTATTAAGGTATCTTTACTTTTACTCAAGTATGACAATTGGGTACTTTTTCCACCACTGCTGCAAGCTGACTTTGGTCAACACTTGTACGGTGTTTCCTCCGACACATTGGTGCGTCTGGCTTCCGGGTTAAGCGAGCAGTGTATCACTACCGAGTCCGTACGGGAGTTGCAGTGATGGTACAAGACTGTAACTACCAATTGGGGAGGAAAAAGGGGTAAAAAAATAATATATATATAAAGCTCTCTTCTTCCCAAAGGCCTGCAGACTAAAGCTGAGCAGATTGGTACCAAGAGCTCCAGGTCTCAGCTAACCAGTGGTACCAAGAGCTCCAGGTCTCAGCTAACCAGTGGTACCAAGAGCTCCAGGTCTCAGCTAACCAGTGTGCGCAGTCTTTTGAAGGCCTGAACAACTCTAAGGATATCCAAGTTGGTTGATCCTGCATGAATGAGAAATGCCGTTATAGGAACATGCAGTACCCACTTTATGATACACCTTCACATTAAAAGCTGCATTAAAAATGAATGGCAACATTCCTATTGCTTAGTTTTTTTTATGTTTCAGAAAAATAAGGTAAGAATGAAGCTCCAGAAGGCAACCGCCATCCCTGTCAGCTAGATCTCAAGTATCTCAGGTGAGTCTGTGGGTTATGGACATGGATCAGAGACTAATAATGACACTCATATCTATGGTACAGTGAAAGAAGGTAAACATTGCTAAAACATGTGAGATTGAAATTGTCTGCGGCATGTTTGTCAAATACCCAGGTTCCAAGCTCAGCGACAAGATTGACAAGCTGTTGTCTGGGCGATCGGTGGTGTCTGTGTGCACCTCCCAGCATCCCAACAACATAACGGCATGGACTTTGTCAGCTTATAACTGTCCGAGAAGTTTGTGGGGAGTTCACATGACCTTGAATTTGAACTGGTGGAGACACAGGACTATTGGTCTGTATTTTCTCTTTACAATCCAATGTGTCTTCCATACAGTGCCTAATGTTTAATCAAATCAAATTTGATTGGTCACATACACATGTTTAGCAGATGTTATTGCGGGTGTAGTGAAATGCTTGTGTTTCTAGCTCCAACAGTGCAGTAATATCTAACAATACACACAAACCTAAAAGTAAAATAATGGAATTAAGGAATATATAAATATTAGAATGAGCAATGTTGGAGTGACAGACTAAAATACAGTAGAATAGAATACAGTATATATGTATGAGATGAGTAAAGCAAAAATATTGAACATTATTAAAGTGGCTAGTGATTTCAAGTCTATATACATAGGGCAGCAGCCTCTAAGGTGCAGGGTTACGTAACTAGGTGGAAGCCGCCTAGTGATGGCTATTTAACAGTCTGATGGCCTTGCGATAGAAGCTGTTTTTCAGTCTCTCGGTCCCAGCTTTGATGCACCTGTACTGACCTCGCCATCTGGATGATGGTGGGGTGAACAGGCAGTGGCTCGGGTGGTTGTTGTCCATGATGATCTTTTTGGCCTTCCTGTGACATTGGGTGCTGTAGGTGTCCTGGAGAGAAGGTAGTCTGGTGATGCATTGAGCAGACCGCACCACCCTCTGGAGAGTCCTGCGGTTGCGGGCAGTGCAGTTGCCGTACCAGGCGGTGATACTGCCCGACAGGATCCTTTCAATTGTGCATCTGTAAAAGTTTGTGAGGGTTTAAGATGCCAAGCCACATTTCTTCAMCCTCCTGAGGTTGAAGAGGCACTGTTGCCCCTTCTTCTAGGGTGTCCAGCTGTTGCCCCTTCACCACACTGTCGGTTTGGGTGGACGATTTCAGATTGTCAGTGATGTGTACGCCGAGGAACTTGAAGCTTTCCACCTGCTCCACAGCAGTACCATTGATGTGGATAGGGGCGTGCTCCCTCTGCTGTTTCCTGAAGTCCACAACATTGTCGACATTAAGTGAGAGGTTATTTTCCTGGCACCACACTCCAATGGCCCTCACCTCCTCCCTGTAGGCTATCTCGTCATTGTTGGTAGTCAGGCCTACTACTGTTGTCGTCTGCAAACTTGTTGATTGACTTGGAGTTGTGGGGCCCCTGTGTTGAGGATCAGTGAAGTGGAGGTGTTTCCTACCTTCAACACCTGGGGGCGGCCTGTCAGGAAGTCCAGGACCCAGTTGCACAGGGCGAGGTTCAGACCCAGGGCCTCGAGCTTAATGATGAGCTTGGATGGTACTATGGTGTTGAATGCTGAGCTAGAGTCAATGAACAGCATTCTTACATAGATATTATTTTTGTCCAGATGGGATAGGGCAGTGCAATGGCGATTGCATCGTCTGTATCTATTGGGGCGGTAAGCAAATTGAAGTGAGTCTAGGGTGTCAGGTAAGGTAGAGGGGTGGTCCTTAACTAGCCTCTCAAAGCACTTCATGATGACAGAAATGAATGCTACGGGGTGATAGTCATTTAGTTCAGTTAACTTTGCTTTCTTGGGTACAGGAACAATGGTGGACATCTTGAAGCAAACAGCAGACTGGGAGAGATTTGAATATGTCTGTAAACACTCCAGCTGGTCTGGGCATGATCTGAGGACGCGGCTTGGGATTCCGTCTGGGCTGGCAGGGTTTAACACGCCTAAATGTCTTACACGTCGGCCACGGAGGAGAGCCCACAGTCCTTGGTAGTGGGCCGTGTCGGTGGCACAGTGTTATCCTCAAAGTGGACGAAGGTGTTTAGCTTGTCCGGAAGCAAGARGTCGGTGTCCGCAACGGGGCTGGTTTTCCCTTTGTAGTCCATGATAGTCTGTAGACTACATACGTCTCGTGTCTGAGCCGTTGAATTGCAACTCCGCTTTCTCTATACTGACATTTTGTCTGTTTGATTGCCTTACGGAGGGAATAACTATACTTTGTATTCGGCCATATTCCCAGTCACCTTGCCATGGTTAAATGTGGTAGTTTCAGTTTTGTGCGATTGCTGCCATCTATCCAGTTTCTGGTTAGGGTAGGTTTTAGTCACAGGGGGTATAACATCTCCTATACACATCCTGATAAACCGTGTCAGTGTATACGTCGATGAGGCTACCCGAAACATACCCCAGTCCACGTGATCAAAACAATCTTMAAGCGTGGATTCCGATTGGTCAGACCAGCGTTGAATAGTCCTTAGCACGGGTACGTCCTGCTTGAGTTTCTACCTATAGGAAGGGAGGAGCAAAATTGAGCTGTGATCAGATTTGCCGAAGGGAGGATGGGGGAGGACCTTGTAGGCATTTTGAAAATCTGAGTAGTAGTGGTCTGTTTTCTCAGTGTGAGTGCTACAGTCAATGTGTTGGTAGACCTTGGGTAGCGTTTTCCTCAAATTTGCTTTGTTTTTATTTATTTAATCTATTTTAGAATAAGGCTATAATGTAACAAAATGTGGAAAAAGTCAAGGGGTCTGAATACTTTCCGAATGCACTGTATAGTATGCCAAAACTAAATTTGCGTATCGTGAATGCAACGTTGGATAAAATAGTTAATCTTGGCGCTCACTGCAGTGGTAATCTTTGGGTTCGCCAAAGTCATATGGCATTACTTGTAAATTTCAACCTATGGGGTATTTTTATTGGATGGATTTCTGTCCCTTAAGGTTTTGAGAATGGGATTACCTTGTCTTTCTGTTCTTATTTGTTGATTACTTTTAGAACCAGTAACAATCATGACATCCACTCTTCAAGTCGTGTTGTCGTAGAGAATGTTAGGTAATCCACAAACATTTGTTCATAGACATGTAATTTGCTCATGTTTTTAGTGTACAACTATTTCATGTTTTTATATTATACAACTATTTCTCAGTTGGTGTTGAACCAAATAATTATATTTCGAATACTTGTAAATTGTAAAGTATGACATTTTATAGCCATATCTTGCAAAATAGAAGAATGTAGTGTTCCTGAATGAAAACATGATACATTATCAGTTTACTTATTTTTATTGAACATTTTTACATGTCTGCACATCATTGGGGTGTTTTGGTACTAGTTTGTCCAATGGATGCTGCCAAATTATAACAATCATTTCACTTCTTACACCCCATAGTTGATAAGAATGATGATAATGTAATTCATCTGGCTATGACTGGAACCCTCAAGAACAACAATGAGGAAGACTTAGCATCAGTCAAGTTAACCGATGAAAGAGAATCTTGAAACAGGATTACTGTGCATTTTTTTAGGGGAATTCAAACCCTGAGGAAAAGAATATATTGATTATCAGATGTAGCTAATTAAACAAAGTCATGTTAGCTTGTGAAATCATTTTAACCTTCAAGTAAATTGGAATGGGGGGGGAAATGTAATCCAAAATGCTAAGACTGCGTGTAGGAGGTATTTGACAATGTTTACACAGATGCAATGTAAATTTTAATGCTGCTCATTTGGTTTTACTTATGTTATATACACTGAGTATATAAAACATTAGAAACACCTAATGTCGTCTCCCCTTTAGCACTCAATTCGCCGGGGCATGGACTATACAAAGTGTCGAAAGAGTTCCACAGGGATGCTGGCCCATGTCAACTCCAATGATTACTGCAGTTGTGTCAAGTTGGGTGGTGGACCATTCTTGATATACACAGGAAACTGTTGAGTGTGAAAAACCCAACAGTGTTGCAGTTCTTGACACAAACCGGTACGCCCGGCACCTTCTACCATTCAAAGGCACTTAAATATTTTGTCTTTCCCATTCACCCTCTGAATGGCACACATACACAATCCATGCCTTAAAAATGATTTAACCTGTCTCCTCCCCACTGAAGTGGATTTACCAAATGACAAGGTTCCTAGCTTTCACCTTGTCAGACTCATGGAAAGAGCAGGTGTTCTTAATGTTTAGTATACTCAGTGCACATGTCACTGCAGCCTTGACACTGTGGGACACCAGGTAGACAGAATGCCACAGTAACCAAGGATCTACAACTAAACGGCTTGCTGCTACCAGTTTATTCAAGCAAATTAACAGATCATTTGGGTGCATTTTCACAGGAAATAAATCAAGAGGTTGGCCTTTTGCCTAATCCATATTAGCTAGAGAAGTAAATTTCTGTGAATTGCATCAGGAGGACAAGATCCTTAGGACAAATGTATAGCATTTTCTTCACCCATCTCTACTTAATGCAATCACTCTTCGCATCTCCTGATTAAGTGAGGGCTGGAAGTGCTATTGAATCAGATCTCCTAGTGCTGGTCAATATTTGGAGCKGGGTCAGTTTGGCCCTTATCGCTTTCTGTAGCTTTCTCCATTCGTCTGTACCAGCTCTTCACCTTGGTGTTCTCCATCATGTCATCCCAGGCCTCAAGACCCTCCATCACTCTCAGGATCCCATACACTGCCTGCAGAGAGAAGAGTCGTGACATTAGCAAACACTTCCTGTTTACCATGTGTCTATAGTAAACAAAAAGCCAAACAAATGTCTCATCAGCAAAACTGCATAAGACAATAGAAGTCTAAGATAATACTTCACATGACATGTGGTGCTCTTACCAGGTCAGCCAGATTGGGCTGGTCTCCGCCCATGAACTTCCTCTTCTTGCCAATGGCCACCACCCACTCATTGACTGCCTTGTACAGATCCTGTCTCACGTCATCCTGCAGGTTGTGTCTGCAGGATAGAGGCGTTTAATATAAAACAGAGCTCATCACCAAACATTGGCTGGATATTCAGAAAAATCCACTTATTCAAGAACTATTAAAAATTGTATACATGTACAAAACCTTATAGAGCAGATCATATTTTTTTATTGGGGCACCCACCTACTTTTCAGTCTTTTTGAGATGACAAACATGGCAGCTGCTCCAACATACTTTGCAAAGAATCCCTCATAAGTGCCAAACTTGCCCTCACGGACGATATAGTCAAAAGAGGCCAGGGCCTCTCCGGTGGTCCGGTAAACATTGGGTGAGATCAGGTGCACCAGCCAATCATCTGCCCACTTACGCCATTTGATCTCCTCCCTAAAGCAGATTGAAGGGAAAGAGAATAAGCGAAAGGGAAATTTAAGCCGAACTGATGCTTGACATGTAGTATTTTATTAGCATCCCCAATTACTACTCTTCCTGGGGTCCAAACAGGAAACAAAACACAAGTAAAATACATAACACAATACAAAATACACTACATGACCATAAGTATGTGGACATGCTTATGGTACTGCTCGTCGAATATCTCATTACAAAATCATGGGCATTAATATGAAGTTGGTCCCCTTTGCTGCTATAACAGCCTCCACTCTTCTGGGAGTTCCACTAGATGTTAGAACATTACAGCAGGGACTTGCTTCCATTCAGCCACAAGCGCATTAGTTAGGTCAGGCACTGATGTTGGGCGATTAGGCCAGGCTAGCAGTTGACGTTCGATAGGGTTGAGTGCTCTGTGCAGGCCAAGTTCTTCCACACAGTTCTTACCAAACCATTTCGCGTTGTGCATGGGGCATTATGCTGAAACGGGAAAAAGGGCCTTCCCCAAACTGTTGCCACAAAGTTGGAAGCACAAAATCCCCTAGAATGTCGTATGCTGTAGCATTAAGATTTCCCTTCACTGGAACAAAAGGGGCCTAACCCGAACCATGAAAAAACAACCCCAGACCATTATTCCTCCTCCACCAAACTTTAGTTGGCACTATGCATTGGGGCAGGTAGCATTCTCCTGGCATCTGCCAAACCCAGATTAGTCTGTTGGACTGCCAGATGGTGAAGCGTGATTCATCACTCCAGAGAACGCGTTTCCACTGCTCCAGAGACCAATGGCGGCGAGCTTTACAACACTCCAGCCAACGCTTGGCATTGTGCATATGGTAATCTTAGGCTTGTGTGCGGCTGCTCGGCCATGGAAACCCATTTCATGAAGCTCCCGACGAACAGTTCTTGTGTTGATGTTGCTTCCAAAAGCAGTTTGCAACTCGGTAGTGAGTGTTGCAACCGAGGACAGACAGTTGTGTTAAGCGCGTCAGCACTTGAAGGTCCCATTGAGTTTGTGTGTCCTACCACTTCGCAGCTGAACCGGTGTTGCTCCTAGATGTTTCCACTTCACAATAACAGCACTTACAATTGACCAGGGCAGCTCTGGTTGGAAACTTGACAAACTGACTTGGAGAGGTGGCATCCGATGACGGTGTCACATTGTAAGTCACTGAGCTCTTCAGTAAGGCCATAGCTGTGTTTGCATAGCTGTGTGCTCGATTTTATACATCTGTCAGCAACAGGTGTGGCTAAAATAGCCCAATCTACTAATTTGAAGGGATGTCCACATACTTTTGTATATAAAAATGTCTGTCTTGACAGTCCCCGTCGCGCCATAAGATGTTCTTTTATCTGGTTTTATTGCTAGCTTGAGTTACCTGGGGTGGCAGAGAGTTCCATGTAGTCATGGCTCTACTTAATACTGTGTGTTTCACAGCATCTGTTCTGGACCTGAGAACTGTGAAGAGACCTCTGGCTGCATGTCTTGTGTGGTACCGATGATTGTCTGAACTATGTGCAGACAGTTCGGTACATTTAACCCATCAACATCTCGCACAAAGACCAATCGTGATGCAGTCAAATCTCTCAACTTTGAGCCAGGAGAGATTGACATGAATACCACTGACATTCTCCCTCTGTGTACATCTACAGTAAGTGCAATACACGCTGCTCTGTTCTGGACCAACTGCAATGTCCTTCTTTGCCGCACCACTGGGCAGTAGTCCAGCTGTGACAACTAGGGCCTGTGGGACCTGTCTGGTTGATTTAGATGTCAAGAAAGCAGAACACCTTATCATGGACAGATTTCTTCCCATTTTAGCAACCATTGAGTCTACAGTATATGTTTTGACCATGCCAGCTTGCCATCTAGTGTTACACCCAGAAGATTTGTCTCCAACTTGCTGAATCAACACATTATTCAGTAATAGATTTAGATGAGAACAACGTTGTTCACCTCTCCTACACCAACACCGTTGTTCACCTCTCCTACACCAACACCGTTGTTCACCTCTCCTACACCAACACCGTTGTTCACCTCTCCTACACCAATTTTGCAGAACTCAAAACTACAGTGCTTGTCTTTCATTATTTGGTCCATTAAGCATGAATATGAAGACTCAGCGTTTGCTGTTTGCATGTGATGCCTAAATTTGCTAATCTGGTCAACAAACAAAAAAATTCAAGTGAATATATCAAAGGGTTTTGTTATGAACAAACCATCTGCCTCAATGAATGATGGAGCCAAGTTTGCTTTTTTTACCTAAGAATTTCATTTAAGGTACTCCAGAGCTTTTTACTATCATTCATCTTTGTTCCAAGGTATATTTTCTCCTTTTTGTTTAGTTACGTGATTTCTCAATTTACTGTATGTTTGCCAATCTGCGGGGTTGTCAGACTTATTTTCTATGCCTTATCCCTCTCAGCCATATAGTTGTTTAATTCCTCTATCCATGGGGATTTGGCAGTGCTAACAGTCAGTTTCTTGATGGGCGCAGGCCTATCTGTAACTGGAAGAAGCAATATCATAATCTAAAAAGAGTAGTGATGTATGTACACCTTTAGAGAGATTTAGACAGACATACATGTATTTTCATGAATGACTAATGCACGGAATGGTTTTTGGTCATTATATGTTCAGCAGTAATTTGGCACCCAATGTGAACACCTACTTTCTGGAATCTTTCTCGGGGTACATCGTCTGACCTTCAGCTTCATTCACCATCACCCAGTACTTGTTGTTGAACTCGATCACCTCTTTCCCCTTATCATTGACGGCCTTCATCTCTGGGTAACAGCGCAGAATTTCTGAGATGGTTTTATCCCTGAGGGGGAGATAGAGAAATCAGACCACTTCATGTAAAGAAAACACAAGAACACTTTTCATATAGGTAGTTACTTACTTGCTCATCAACTGTGTCTTCAAGGCACTGATTATTAATGAGGAGTCATTCAGTTGCTGATGAGTCAAGAGCACAGAAGGGGAGAGAGAGAGAACACCTGACAAGTTTTCCCATCATCCCATACACACCTGTACGTTGTAACTATAATACCAAGTCATGCAGAGTGCCTGTGTCCCCTCTTACCACATCATCATTCACCATCACAATTGGCACTTTTCTGTAAGTTGACCACTTGATTTCCTTCCTCATGACGGGGTTGACCTCCACAATCTCATATGGAAGCCCATGGTAGTCTAGGAAAGTTCGCACTTTACTGCAGAACGGGCAGGCCTTGTACTGATACAGGGTCAACTTCAGGCCACCAACAGAAGGCTGAGAAAGACAGGGAAGTCAGTTAAAAGTCAATTTCATTCATTAACGTTACATTTACATTGCAAAATGTGGCACATTTGAGGATGTAACATTGGCCAAGCTACTTGACAAAAGCACACCACAGAGGTTGTTAGCTGACAAACATAAGATTACTTTGCTTCAGGTATACATGGCCAGTAATGAAAATATTTTTCACATCTAATATTCTTGCCCAGTATTATTACCTTGACATCTTCTTCAGCAAGGTGATGTTGGACGGAGAGCTTTATTGTTTGATACAAGCCAAGCCCCCCTCCAAACAGGAACGCACACCCCAGGACCCTGCCACCGCGCAGAGGTGTGCTGAATAGCAGTTTTGAACGGAATCCTGCACCACCTGTTCTGTAGGCCCTGCTCGATCCATGTAGTGGGACCCTTGGAATCAGGGAGGCAATTTTCCCAGCACGACATGGTGGAGACTCCAAAATGTGCCATCCGACCTTACCGAGAGTTCTCGCACAGGCGGCTGCCATCTTAATTTCACATAAATTCCCACAARTCTGTGCGTTGGGACTTGTTCAAGTACATCGTATCAACGCTGAATTTGCGTTTTTGGTAATGSGTTTAGGTGGGATGTTCAAGAGCAAACACTATCTATACGCTTGAGCTAACGCATACTGTAAATTCCTATTTTTTCTTGACTGGTTACGAGCTGGATTTGAAAGATTTCACATTTAAAAAAATGTGAGTCGCACAGCTGTAAATCATATTTGCTTAAAAGTTTATTTTGAGCATCAGTCGACATAATGCATCACTGCTTGATGCGATGTACACCAACGTAAAATGATAGTATCTAGCATTACATGACTAGTGTTTGTATTACTATTGTGGCTGGATTAAATTAACTATTCCAAAGAAAGAAATGGCATCATGAAATTGTTCAAATCAGACCAATGCGCATTGCACGCCCCCCGTGGTTGCAGGGGGAGGTTTGAGAATGAAGATAGAGGATGACCTAGAAATTAAATGCAGATCGATTGCAATGGATTGTGAAGTTTAGACTAATAGCTGAATAAACTATTACAGTATCGTACTACACATCAACTCAAGGTGGTGCTGAACTCACTGAGGACATTTCCACAAGGATACCTTTCGCTGATTTGGTACACGAACTGTGGATAATCAAAATGCTGGATGCCGGTACAGAAGAAATGAGAATCTATTCTGAACGTGCACGAGAAGACATATGAAGAAGGTCATGAAATTGAGAGGATGATAATGCTGGAAAAACAGGTATACTACAATCACCTGGGGTAACGTTCATTATGTGAGGTGCACTAGCTGTCACGGTGTTGTAGTGTTGCGTCGACACACATAATAAATAATACATCATATTATTATTTTGATCATGGTGGATTATTTTAATCTGAAACCTCACTGAATAAACCCCTAATCTGAATGCATGTGAATAGTAATTTGTCAGCATGCCCATGACCCCAAATATGTTTATGCCTTTCTTGGATGTGTGGATAATTCTCCCTGTGGTCTACTATGCTGAAGGTGAAATATCATCCCCTCATCGTCGGTGCATGAATAAACATCATTATCTCACATCCATCATTGCAACAGCATCTGTTAGTCAGCTTCCTTAGATATGGTCTGAATGTGATATACATAGGCTCTCTCTCTCTCTGTGTATCTCACTCACTCACTTATACACTCATGCATGCTTTCTCTCTCTCTCTCTCTCTCTCTCTCTCTCTCTTCTCTCACTCACCTTCAACTCAACAAACACCACACACCAACACACCACACACACACACAACACAAGACAGAACAGGCAAACCCATGCACATGTTGCAATACACAAATGCATCCACATAAACCACTTTCTGGAAGTCTTTTGCATTTACAATGTTTTCATCATGTGTGTTTACCTGTCTGTGTTTCCAACAAAGGCCTTGTTCAATACATATTTAGTCTATAGTATAACTGGTCCTTTCTCTGTCTGTGTGTTTCCAACAAAGGCCCCTGTGTAGGCTGCCTTCACATTTAATGACATACACACATGCACACTTTTCTGATTAAAAGATAAAGGGCATGACGCTGAATATTTAAATCTCTGTTTGTTGTTTTTATAATAAGCTGTGCATTGATAAGAATTAACAATAAACACAATGATATTCTTGGCAAGGAAGTGAAGTTCTCTAGGAAATATCCTTTTTGGATCAGGCCCTCTGGCCTTCAGCGTCTGAGGGAGGGTGACCTCCCATTGTTAAACTCAGCTCTTGTGCTATAAAGAAAGCAAAGAAAGCCTCCCCAAAAAACAACAAACTCTCCAACAGCTTTTGAAATGGACTTGTTTGCTCTCTCTGGATTTTGATATATTATACATATGTGAGAGGAAATATCTGGGGTTACCATGGTAACATCACCTGTTGACCATGAGTTTTCAGGCGGGGAGAGGTTTTGCAGGATGTTGCTCCCTGCGTCACTCCTGGAACACAGGTCTTCCTTTGTACATAAACCTATCATGAACTGCCTCACAAAGTTTTTTTTTTTATGTGCACGTGTCTGTGTGCTTGTGTGTGTCTGTCTGTGTCTGGTGGGGGGGGGGTTGAATATTAAGAAACATGCCTAAAAAGGCATGAAATGATGGCTCTGTTCATTTTCGATCTCGGTCTTTCTCCTTCCCTGACTTCAATACTGTAGACAATTGATATTCTTCATGCATTTGCTCTTCATTGTTGTATGACTTTAAGCAGTTTTGATGTGGCGTATGAGCTCATTTCTGATTCTGAATAGAAAAAAGCAGGCCTCCTCTCTAATAGACTGGCCTCACTGCACACATATGGCTCCTTCTTCTTTATGGAATCTGGGAGTTTTTTTATCACACGCCTTAGTTTTCTGTGCACAAGGCAGAAGAGGCACCTTATAATCCTTCTATATATTTTTCTCCCTGTCCTTTAATCATCAGAATGAGTTGCAATGTGAGTTAAATTATGATACAATGCCTTTGTGTGTAACCTTACTTTGCAAGCTGTCATTGTTCCAATAGTGTAAAGGCCATGCCATTACTACTGTAGGAGCCATTTCAGCCTACTTACAGTGCATTCAGAAAGTATTCAGACCCCTTGACTTTTTCCACATTTTGTTACGTTACAGCCTTATTCTAAAATGGATTAAATATATCTATTTGTTCATCAATCTACACACAATAACCCATAATGACAAAGCAAAAACAGTTTTTCTTAACATTTTAGCAAATGTATAAAAAATTTAAAACAGACACATTATTTACATACAGTGGGGAGAACAAGTATTTGATACACTGCCGATTTTGCAGGTTTTCCTATATATATATATATAMAGAGAGGTCTGTAATTTTTATCATAGGTACACTTCAACTGTGAGAGACGGAATCTGAAACAAAAATCCAGAAAATCACATTGTATGATTTTTAAGTAATTCATTTGCATTTTATTGCATGACATAAGTATTTGATCACCTAAACCAAACCAGTAAGAATTCCGGCTCCACAAGACCTGTTACTTTTTCTTTAAGAAGCCCTCCTGTTCTCCACTCATTACCTGTATTAACTGCACCTGTTTGAACTCGTTACCTGTATAAAAGACACCTGTCCACACACTCAATCAAACAGACTCCAACCTCTCCACAATGCCAAGACCAGAGAGCTGTGTAGGACATCAGGGATAAAATTGTTAGACTTGCACAAGGCTGGGATGGGCTACAGGACAATAGGCAAGCAGCTTGAGAGAGGGCCAACAACTGTTGGCGCAATTATTAGAAACAATGGAAAGAAGTTCAAGATGACGGTCAATCACCCTCGGTCTGGGGGCTCCATGCAAGATCTCACCTCGTGGGGCATCGAATGATCATGAGGAAGTGAGGGATCAGCCCAGAACTACACGGCAGGACCTGGTCAATGACCTGAAGAGAGCTGGGACCACAGTCTCAAAGAAAACCATTAGTAACACACTACGCCGTCATGGATTAAAATCCTGCAGCGCACGCAAAGGTCCCCCTGCTCAAGCTAGCGCATGTCCAGGCCCGTCTGAAGTTTTGCCAATGACCATCTGGATGATCCAGAGGAGGAATGGGAGAAGGTTCATGTGGTCTGATGAGACAAAAATATAGCTTTTGGTCTAAACTCCACTCGCCGTGTTTGGAGGAAGAAGAAGGATGAGTACAACCCAAGAACACCATCCAACCGTGAAGCATGGAGGTGGAAAACATCATTCTTTGGGGATGCTTTTCTGCAAAAGGGGACAGGACGACCTGCACTGTATTGAGGGGAAGATGGATGGGGCCATGTATCGCAAGATTCTTGGCCAACAACCTCCTCTCCCAGTAAGAGCATTGAAGATGGGTCGTGGCTGGGTCTTCCCAGCATGACAACGACCCGAAACACACAGCCAGGGCAACTAAGGAGTGGCTCCGTTAAGAAGCATCTCAAGGTCCTGGAGTGGCCAGCCAGTTCTCCAGACCTGAACCCAATAGAAAATCTTTGGAGGGAGCTGAAAGTCCGTATTGCCACAGCGACAGCCCCGAAACCTGAAGGATCTGGAGAAGGTCTGTATGGAGGAGTGGGCCAAAATCCCTGCTGCAGTGTGTGCAAACCTGGTCAAGAACTACAGGAAACGTATGATCTCTGTAATTGCCCCAAAAACAAAGTTTCTGTACAAATATTAAGTTCTGCTTTTCTGATGTATCAAATACTTATGTCATGCAATAAAATGCAAATGAATTACTTAAAGATCATACAATGTGATTTTCTGGATTTTTGTTTTAGAATCCGTCTCTCACAGTTGAAGTGTACCTATGATAAAAAATTACAGACCTCTACATACTTTGTAAGTAGGAAAACCTGCAAAATCGTCAGTGTATCAAATACTTGTTCTCCCCACTGTAAGTATTCAGAACCTTTGTTATGAGACTCGAAATTGAGCTCAGGTGCATCCTGTTTCCATTGATCATCCTGGAGATGTTTCTACAACTTGATTGGAGTTCACCTGMGYTAAATTCAATTGATTGGACTTGATTTGGCAAGGCACATACCTGTCTATATAAGCTCCCACAGTTGACAGATCTGGGGAAGGGTACCAAAAAAAATTCTGCAGCATTGAAGGTCCCCAAGGACACAGTGGCCTCCATCATTCTTAAATGGATGAAGTTTGGAACCACCAAGACTCTTCCTAGAGCTGGCCACTCGGCCAAACTGAGCAGTCGGGGGAGAAGGGCCTTGGTCAGGGAGGTGACCAAGAACCCGATGTTCACTCTGACAGTGCACCAGATTTCCTCTGTGGAGATGGAAGAACCTTCCAGAAGGACAACTATCTCAGGATTCTCAGGTCTGATGAAACCAAGATTGAACTCTTTGGCCTGAATGCTAAGCATCACATCTGGAGGGAACCTGGCACCATCACTACGGTGAGGCATGGTGGTGGCAGCATCATGCTGTGAGGATGTTTTTCAGTGGCAGGGACTGGGAGATTAGTCAGGGAAAGATGAATGGAGCAAAATACAGAGAGATCCTTGATGAAAACCTGCTCCAGAGCATTCAGGTCCTCAGACTGGAGCGAAGGTTCACCTTCCAACAGGACAATGACCCTAAGCATACAGCCAAGACAGCGCTTGAGTGGCTTCGGGACAAGTCTCTGAATGTCCTTGAGTGGCCCAGCCAGAGACCGGACTTGAACCCGATCGAACATCTCTGGAGAGACCTGAAAATGGCTGTGCAGTTACGCTCCCCATCCAACCTGACAGAGCTTGAGAGGATCTTCAGAGAAGAATGAGAGAATCTGAATACTTATGTAAATCTGATATTTCCGTTTTTATTTTTTTTAAATGAGCAATTAAATATTTTTTTGTTGCCTTGTCATTATGGGGTATTGTGTGTAGATTGATGAATGAGGGGGGAAAACTATTTAATCAATTTTTGAACAAGGCTGTAACATAACAACATTTGGAAAAAGGAAAGGGATCTGTGTCACGTTCATTGAAAGGATCGGACCAAGGTGCAGCGTGCGTAGAGTTCCACATTGTTTAATAGTGAAACTTACAACAAAACAACAAAGAATCTAAGAAACGTGCAGTATTGCAGTGCACAAGGCAACTATACYAAAACAAGATCCCACAACACAAATGAGGAAAATGGCTACCTAAATATGATCCCCAATCGGAGACAACGATAAACAGCTGTCTCTGATTGGAACCATATCAGGCCAACATAGACATACAAAAACCCCTAGACATACAAAAAACCCTAGACATACAAAAACTAGCGTACCCACCCTAGTCACACCCTGACCTAACCAAAATATATAGAAAAACTGAAAAATCTAAGTTCAGGGCCTGACAATCTGAATACTTTCCGAATGCACTTTATGTGGTTGTTGTGTGTTATGTTGTCAATAGTTTTTGTCTTTGTATATTCCACGTAATTTGTACACTAGAGGACACACTATATGTTGGGTTATTGGTCACATGTATATTGGCACACAGGTGACCAGGAAGTAGGGATGCACAGGTATGGCGAGCATATGCTGTTTTTATCTTTGCTGATGAATGGGCAAAAGACCCAACAAAAGAGTGACATTTGGAAAGCGTTTTGTTTTGCAAGCCATTTTGCAAATCCCATTGTATCCCACCTGTGCTAGAGTGGCTATCAAGAAGGTTGGCCAACTACAGTTTGGGTCCTGTTAGTAACTATCCCTTTTATGTAGTCTGCCTAACTAGTAGCCGACATTGAAGTTCCATAAAACTATTTGGATATCACCAAAGACGTTTTGTGTTTACAACATGCTGAAATTGGAGAGCAAAGACGATGTTATTAATAACGAATAGATGATGTCCGGTGGCATAGTGTCACGTTCTGACCTTAGTTCCTTTTTTATGTCTTTATTTTGGTTTGGTCAGGGCGTGAGTTGGGGTGGGCATTCTATGTTCTATATTCTATGTTTTGTTCTATGTGTTGTAWTTCTGTGTTTGGCCTAGTATGGTTCCCAATCAGAGGCAGCTGTCAATRGTTGTCTCTGATTGAGAATCATACTTAGGTAGCCTGTTCCCACCTGTGTTTGTGGGTAGTTGTTTCCTGTTTTGTGTTTGTTTTCACCATTCAGGACTGTTTCGGTTTTCTTTGTCATTCACTTTATTACTTTTGTATTTTTTCGTGTTCTGTTATATTAAAGTAACATGGACACTTACCACGCTGCATTTTGGTCCGATCCTTCCTATTCCTCATCTGAAGAAGAAGAAAATCGTTACACATAGACTATTATACTTTCAAGCAGAACAAAACTCACCTTGTCTGCATGGTGTGGGTTCTGAGTGTGCTGTGCACCACCCTGTCCTGCCTTTGTCTACAGGAAGTGGACGTGTAGCCTATGACACAACCAGCTTCCTGTCCTGGCTGTAGCAGTGAGGCAAGACTCGCATGCATGCAGCCATCGCATTGGCCACACGATGTAGCTCTATGAGGGGACATATTTGCCTTACAGTTTCCCTGACAACTACTATTCTACATTATGCAGGCAGTGTGGGACAGGCACTGCATCTGAAAACAGTTTTCAGTGTCTCAACCCTCATTCTATTGAACATAGAGGACACATACTCTTTTCACTGCCCACTTATCTGTCTACCTATAGCCAATGTTAAATTGCACCCAATCTACGAATTAGGGTTTGATTTGGTTTAGATTACAAATTGGTCTCCTCTCACTTCTCTGAATGACCATTGTACGCTAGTACTACATGTAGATGCTTTTGAAACTTACCCTTCACAACAGCTACTGTGAATCACTCTTGTAAATTATGAAACAGGGTGTTTTAAATCAAAATGTACCAACTCTATACGTGCTTTTTTCATGGGAGAAACAACTTATTTGTCTAATCTTGTAAAAAAGGACTTTASTCTTTAGCCATTTGAGCTAAAAGCTGTGTGACCTAAATGCAATATCATGTCTGTGATTCATTTGAGTTCTGCTCTGTTTTAAGTCCTAGTGAGCTACTAGAGAGGGTAGCTGGGGCATTAACAGGAGCAGTACTTCATGCAGAAAGATGTGTGGACTGAGTGTGGACACATTGCACCTCTAATGTATCACTTTCAGCCAAACAAACACTTCTAATTTTGCCTTGACATGGATTTGCCCCAGAGCTATTTTCTCTTGTTTTACCTGGATGTGTTGTTTTTTCAGCACCTCTCTTTACACAACGCAGCCTTGCTTCCAGTGTTAACATTGACTACACTGCAGCACAGTCAGAGAGGAGAGAGAAATGAGCATACCTGCTGCATTTCACATTACTTTTTTTCTCTGCCTTCTGCATACTTCTGTAGGCTGTGGTCCGTGTGAAAAGGTGTGCGAACAACATTACAATGCTACTGAGGAAGGAAAATCAGCCACTAATGTTTGAATGTGCTGCTGAATGCTAAGGGGTTCTACCTACAGCAGGATGAAATAGAAGAAAGCGGCTAGGGCAGCTGCTGAGAACACAGACATTCCCTTGTGAGAAACACTCTGTGGAGCTGAAAAGAGAGTGAGAGGGGGAGTGAGAGAGGGAGGGAGAGAGAGAGAGAGAGAGGCTAGAAGAAGCAGATGAGGGAGCGGAGGGGTTCCTTCCAGTCTGCAGTGGTGGTGTTTCTGTCAGCAGCAGCCCGAAGTTCCAGTTTGTTTGTGTGTGTATGTCATTGATGCAGAGTGAGAGTTAACGCGAAAGGGAGAGTAGCGATCTGTTGCTGCAGGAGCCTCTACCCTCTGTGTTCTGTCTCTGGGAGTGAAATTAGCAGCATGGAGACCAAGTCCCTCTCCAGCTTTCACAAAGCCCTGGCTCAGCCAGTCAAGATGTGTATGTTTGATTTCCCTGTCAACATACTGGATGATCTGGTAAGAAAGAGCTCATCTGTTGTTATTTGAGGCAGTCGCAGTCTCTTTGGCTGTGTGTGTGTGTGTTTATGGGTGAGAGAGAGGGTTGTGATTGAGAGAGGGAGGACTTGTTTGTATGCTACAGTATGCTACCACCAGAGTGGGGTTCAGCTGTTCAGTGTGTCTGGCACACATTCACAGTATAGTTAGGCAACCATTCCCCTGTGATGTCATTCACTTCTGCTTTTTTTCTCAAAC
This sequence comes from Salvelinus sp. IW2-2015, assembly GCF_002910315.2. Classification (NCBI taxonomy): domain Eukaryota; kingdom Metazoa; phylum Chordata; class Actinopteri; order Salmoniformes; family Salmonidae; genus Salvelinus; species Salvelinus sp. IW2-2015. The sequence goes on from NC_036855.1 coordinate 16,670,795, forward strand.
ATGTTTGATCATGCCCACTGTTGAATGTGGATGTGTTTTTATTGTTTATTACATAGTTATAAATATGGTAATATTGCTGATGGTTTCGTGTTGTTGTTACTCACTGAGTTTGGAAATAGATCTTCTGACTGTGACAGGTGCATCTCTGTGTGTTTCATTGTGTCAGCTGTTTTGCTCTAGCTATACTCTTCTTACTCACACCCTCTTACACTTAATGACAGAGGAGCTTGTTTTTGTTGTACTAGGTCCCTGTGGTAGCTGCTGGTCTAAGATGTATTTACAATTACCTGTAGAACAAATTGGAAAATAGAATCATTGCACTGGGGGCATTTTAAAGAAAAACGTTGTGTTCCCTCTGGCAGTCTTAAAAATGTTTAGTGTAGTATTTCTAAATTAAAAAATGGGCCCGAAAATGAGTCATTTCTTGTTGAATGACAACAAAGAGTTTCCTGAAGGATCCATACTGTTGACCAATCACAGACAAAAGGGCGTAGACTTCAGCTAACGACTTCGGCTTGCCTCAAGAACATTTTTTGTGTGGCTGAACAACCGGGATTTTTCTTTTACCAAAACAAACAAACATCACAAAAGTTGTCATAATATATGCACAAACTCTTCCGAACTGTTTCGGCTGTGAAGCATGCCGACACCCCAAACCATGTCAGAAAGACCATGTTTCCCCTGCTATTAGATAGGCTGTCTCCTCAAGGTATTGTTAAACTGCCTAAGAGTGATTGCTTTTCAAATGGTTCTCAGTTGGCTGCAGTGCAGTTGGTATTGTAAAATGATTTTTAAATGCAAAGACCTATGAGCTAGGAGTGCCTCAGAATGGGCTAGCAGCTGCTTGAAATAATGACAAGCAATAAATCCAGCCGTTCATAAGAGCAGCCTCTTTCTGTCAGGAGCGCCGTGGTTCGCAGGAGTTATTTCACTGTGTTTGAATGGAAGGTTTCTTTAGGAGCCACCTCTCCGTCTGTCAGGGGGAAGTTCCTCTAAGACCTATATCTCTGTGACTTGGTGGACTTTTTTGTTCAGCTTGTTCAGCTTCTAGTTCACATAACGCCCCATAAAACTAGGCTCTGTAACCTTTATCAGAGATTCACCACAAAAACACCTGTAACTTATAGTTCGAACTATACGTACTCCACCATAAAGAAGCTGTGCTTGTGTTGGCAGTGGCACTACTTTTGGTTTAACTGCTTATGCTGACCATTTTTGCTTTCGGTTTAGCTGAAATCTAACATGTCTACATTTGTCAATCCATTAGTTGATTTTCTGATGCAAATATAGAATTATCATAATCATATTTTGTTAGGCCTAATAGCTTTTGTATACATTTTGCCTCACAAAATGAGTGAGACAACGTTAGTTGAATGGGAATACCCCTGGGAATTTCAGGGTAACATGATGCCAGTGATTTCATTTTCATTTTCTGTTCAGAGAAGTAAAGTGCAAAGTTTCTTAAGGTTTGTGCAGTTGAACATAGGGACAGTGTATTCACTCTTACAAGCTATTAACAGGCTTTTTGGAATCCCTATTATTTTTGAGTAGAAGTTAATGTTTTATTGTTCTGTGCGTGTTGACACAGCTGTTTAAGTAAACACCCACTGGGGTGGGCCTGAAGTGGTCACCCAATCTGTGACTGGGGTGGGGAGCGAGGGGAGGGTGAACTCTGAGAACCTGCTCGTCCCGGTCCGGTTTCATCTCCAGTGTTATCTCCTGGTTCTGAGGGAAGCAGTGATGTGGGCTCAGTGGACCTGTGGACTGCTGAGGAGTGGAGGCTGCTGTAGGACTCAGTCTATGTGCCAGGCTGCCTTCATTACTGTGAGACACAGAGAGATAGACAAACAGGTAGGCGTACAACTCTGATACACMTAATATTACGCCGGGAAATGTGAGTTTCTTTGATATCTGATATTTTTTTAAATAGCTTCTTTTAGCATGTTATACATGCTTTTAGTGAGCCTGAGCATGTGCGTGTGTGCATATGTGTGTGTTCCTCACATTTGACAGTGGCATATTATCCAATAGCTTGGCTTTGTTGACTCTATTCTACAGTGTCTTTAGAAAGTATTCACACCTTGACTTTTTCCACATTTTGTTGTGTTACAACCTGCATTTAAAATMGATTAAATTGAGATTTTGTGTCACTGGACTACACACAATARCCCATAATTTCAAAGTGGAATTATATTTTTAGGGATTTCACCATGAGGCCAATGGTGACTTTAAAACAGTTACAGAGTTTAATGGCTGTGATAGGAGAAAATTGAGGATGGGTCAACAACATAGTTACTCCATAATACTAACCTAACTGACAGAGTGAAATGAAGGAAGACTGTACAGAATAAAAAATATTCCAAAACATGCATTCTGTTTACAATAAGGCACTAAAGTAAAACTGTAAAAAAAATTACATAGAAATTAACTTTATGTCCTGAATACAAAGCGTTATATTTGGGGCAAATCCAACACAACACATCACTGAGTACCACTCTTCATATTTTCAAGCATGGTGGTGGCTGCATCATGTTATGGGTATGCTTGTCATCGACTAGGAAACATTTTTAGGATAAAAATAAACGAAATAGAGCTAAGCACAGGCAAAATCCTAGAGAAAAKCCTGGTTTAGTCTGCTTTCCAACAGACACTGGGAGACAAATTCACCTTTCAGCATAACCTAAAACACAAGGTGAAATACACTGGAGTTTCTTACCAAGACAGCATTGAATGTTCCTGAGTGGCCTAGTTACAGTTTTGATTTAAATCAGCTTGAAAATCTATTGCAAGACTTGAAAATGGATGTCTAGCAATGATCAACAACCAACTTGACAGCTTGAAGAATTTTTTGAAGAATAATGTGCAAATATTATACAATCCAGGTGTGCAAAGCTCTTAGAGACTTACAGCTGTAATCACTGCCAAAGGTGATTCTAACGTGTATTGATTGACTCAGGGGTGTGAATACTTATGTAAATGAGATATTTCATTTTCATTTTCAATAAATCTGAAAAATTCTAAAAACATATTTTTACTTTGTTGTTATGTGGTTTTGTGTGTAAGTGGGTGAGAAAAAACATATATTTAATCAATTTTGAATTCAGGCTGTAACACAACAAAATGTGGAATAAGTCAAGGGGTATGAATACTTTCTGAAGGCACTGTAAGTCCGATATGCTCATACTCCTGTATTTTGCAGTTATAGGTTAGTAGTAACAGATAGTACAATTGCACAACCTGAGGTGAGCCCAGTGGCTAAAAACACAATGACAAGTGTCATAAAACGGAAAAGGTTAAGGCCAGGGACTCCTCTCAATTAACTCACGCAGAGAATTGTTCTGATCAACTAGCATTATTTGTATTTCTTCTGAATAGCTTGCACATGATTCATGGTTAAAACAGTCTGTCTGGTGATATAAAGGCCTGTTGTTATATGGTGAGACCGGTCTCTCTGGGTCTGTTAGCTCACAGGGGCTTGTCATGAGACGAGCGGTCAAGGACTGAACTCATGTAACACTGACCTGAGACTGAAAACACCATGGCCTGTGTTGCCTGGCCCTGACCCACTATTGGCAGAGGTCTGCAGCTGCGGAGCTTTGAATTATCAGCAACAGGGCAATTCCACAGTAACAGATTGATGCTGAGACAAAGATTTTTCACATTAAAATTTATACCAAGCAAAAACCAATGATTACAAAGTTAAATAAACCATCAAATTCTGTGCACAATGACAACCTTTTAAGAATTTGCACTGAACATTTGACAAAAACACACTTACTTAAAGAACAGTGCAGATGCAAAGTTTGGTAACAGATTGACGTTTTTTGCTGTTGGTGCCATCATTCTGTTACCATGGAATTGCCCAACAGCAATTTCATGAGCAGCAGATTGCAGCGAAATCATTCAAGTTTCCTAGTCAACAGATACCACCATGTAGATTTMCTGATGACAATGCATGCTTTTCAAGGTGGATTCATTTATGCTTGGTAATTCTTGTTGAATTATGGATAATGGGAACCTTTTTGCCATGGCAACCTCAGGAATTGTGGTCACTGGGTTGAGTGTGTTGGTTGGCTGAAAATGTCAGAAAACTCACATGATTTCAATTAAGGTAGAGTGTGCTGCCTGTATTATGCAAAGTTTGTGTGTTTTGTTTGTGTGCATGCGTGTGTGAATGAAGTCCCTCTCCTGAGAGAGTAGTAAAGCATGTTGGGGTATTTGCCAGAGCCATAGTTTGAACAACACTGCTATTTGTTGATTCCAGAAGGAAGCCTGACAAATGGAATAGCGTGGACTGTTGTTAAATCATCGCAGGGCAAAAGGTAGCAGAGTAATTACATTGCATTGATTGCAACCAACTGCTTGCACCTACAGGCTGACAACTTTCCATTTCCATCTCTCTATCTCTCTCTCTATCTCTCTGTCTCTCTGTCTTTCCTCATCCCATACAGCTGTTCAGGGAGAGATTTGTGAATTTGAAGCGTAGCAGCACTGGTAATCTGTATTTTGTGCTGCTGAATGCTGGGAAAGGGTATAAAATGTGGGCTCAGGAATGTATTGGGGAAAACACCCCCTGTTGTTGAAGCAGATGCGAATGAACCAATTCACATTCACACCTGTTTTTCTTTTTTTCTTTCTATGTTGTTGAATATTGTATTATATTGCTTGGTTCCAAGTGTGTTCCAATTCTGACCAGTAGAGGGGAGTGTCACTCAAGAGAAATACCAGCAAAATGGTCTGGGCACTCATCCACAGAATATAAGAGGCATAAATAACACCAATGATACCATTCCTTTGAACTGCAAATGTATAACCCTTGTGATATAAGCAGCTGTTTTAAAAAATGCGAAAAGTATTGAATGCTATAGTTGATGCCTCACCTCCAGGTAACAGGATAAATAATAACTGAGCAGTAATAATACCTAAGAAAGCCTCATCCTTTGTTCAAAAATTGCCTTTTTGCCTTTATACAGATTATAACTTCTCATTTCCGACTAATTGAAAATTAAACGTAAAGTTTAAAGTATCTCCATTTCTTAAACAAGCCATACAAAGCTGGTTACAATTTCAATTTTATTCTCCAGAAAATATATAACAAATATTACAACAAATATTATGCTTAAATTCCAATATATTGATTGATAAAAAAAACATTCTTTATGGAAAGATTTAAAAAATGGTATTGTATTTATTAAAGATATTATTAATAGAAATGAGTTATGTCACAGACACTGTATTTTTGTTCAGTGTATATGGGAATGTCTGCTAAATCCAAAATTACAACCAACTGATTGCAGAATTACCACAAAAATGGAGGAGGGAAGTGGAAGAAGGAGAAGGTAGGGAACTTGTCTGCCATATATTAAAGATATAAATTGGCTGAAATGGATTGGCATAAATATAAACTTTTTCCTAGTTTCATTTGAGGACAAAAATGCTGACAGCTGCGCCATAAAGGTTGCAAAAGAAATGTGAAGAGATTTTCGATTCCGTGGCACATGGTATATGAACTGATACAAAAACTAGTTTCGACACTTCCGAGTTTTTCCATTTAAATTATAATACAAAATTCTTGCCACCAACAGAATGCTATATATATGGGGCATACAACAATCTCAGCTCTGTAGATTTTGCTTGCAAGAGACAGAATCACAAAATAATTTATTGTGGTAATGCCCCTATGTAGCTTGTTTCTGGTCACAGGTTCAGGAATGGTTAAAAAACATTCACTTAAAATGAACCTTACAAACAGTGTCGGGGGATTTGGAAAGCTATAGTCAATCGATCAATAATATAATAACACACGTTGGAAAGGTTTTCATCTTTAGCTCACAATCTGTCGATACTATGCGATTAGAAAGGTTCAAAATTAATGTACGTCACAATTCAAAAATATATGGCACATGGAAATCAAACGAGGGTGATAGGTGATAGGTGGAATGGGCTGAGAGTGGCTGAGGGAGTGGGATTAAAGAGCTCGTGTTCGGTAATGTTTATTGGTATGTGTTTGCTGTATATAAACGTATATATATATATATATATATATATATATTATAATACCCCAGCGCTAAATTAAGTTATGCTGTTCTACTCACTAATTCCCAGGGAATTGCCCTCACAGTGGTTCACTGACTATGGTCCATCCAATTGTAACACGGATGCGTTTTTTTATTCATAATATTTATTCTAAGGTTTTAGTGGATTATAGCCTACGCTTTAGTTTTTTCTATCCTTTTCCTGTTTCTACTGAGGTGATGCCTAATACCTCTTGCCTGTATGGATATCTGCATTGGAAACATTTTAACAGGACCAATATTTCAGTCTTGAATATACCTTATCTAGAAACGGTTACCACAGCGACCTAATAGCAACAACATTCACAGAGGGACGGGTACCYTAAGAAAGGAGGAGGAGCTATGAGAAACATTCCGCAATGAGTCATGCATTTCTAAGTACAGTAGGTCGAGGCGCCTGCCTTTAGCAGTCTACAGTAGCCAGCGCCGTCTCTGTACTCCACTTTTTACTGTGTGGTCCTCTGGTAAAATGAAATGTATTGTAGCCTATCATCAGACGTAACTATGGATGTACGACAAAGAAAGCTTGTCACATCTATTGACTGCCGTAATCGTATCCGTTACTAATGGTCCACTTTATGGGGATGTGCTCTGATGCGCAAAGCATCAAATCGGGATACCTCGATGAGATGTTCGATGCTGGAACATGGAAGGTGCGCAATATTTGGGATGGGGTAAAGCTGGAGGTTGGCGAGGACGAAAGCCCGGTGGTCCTTAACAGTTTTACACATTTGGACCCTGATCTACCACTATTTGAGGTAAGTTGGGGAACTGTGCGTAAAGAATTCTCCATCAATACTGAGACAGTATTTTAGGCTTACGTTCTATAGCTAGTGTGTCACTATACTGAACATTTGGTGTGATAGTTGCCTAGTGATTTGTGTCTTATTAAAATGTAAAGAATTTAGGCCTACTGAAGTTCATAGTGATGTGGCAGAGTTTTTCTGTGGTTGGTATCATGCTCTCCAGAAATGTGTCCGGAGTGTCCTGTAGCCTACTACCCATTGCATAAGGACACATTTCAATTCTCTAGGAAGGTCCAAAGAGTGGAATATGTTGGTTTTAATTTACTATCTGCTGATGCTCAGTATTGGCCTTATAGGCATATGGGGAAAGAGTAAAGAAGCACATATAATTCAGCACATATTATAAAGTGGGTCGGTTCCTTTAGCAGTTGTTATTCACTAAGATGTTGCACCAAATAAAGCAATGTGGATGACTAATCAAATTGGTTGGCCTTACATAATGCCTCTTTCGATCACATGGAATCAGATGAGGGCAAGAGCGTAATTGATACAGTGACTTTGAATGTTGGAAAAGTAAGTAAGTGAGTTGATATTGGCTTGGCTATTTGGTTAGTTGTTACATCAGATCAAGATTTTCCAGGCAAAACATCGGTAATTCTGTGAAAGTGCATTGTTATGCACACCCTGTCTGTGTATGTGTGTGTGTGTTTTCAATAACATCACTGTCTGGCATGTATGTTTTAAATATGTTCAATAACCTTCTGAAGAATAAAATATGCCTTTATTTTCACCAAGCTTGTGAAACTAAAGGCTGGAACTCAGACGATAAGTTATTTTTATTTTTTATTCAAATGTTTTATTATTAAAGACAGTATGTTTCCTTCATTTATACATGTCACATGCTTAGAGAGGGCAATTCAGGCTCCACTCCTACATTTCTCTCTCTCTCTGTCTCTCTGTCTCCTCTAATCTAATCCTCTCTAGTAACACAATTACTTGATGCTTAATCCCCCTCTTTCATTCTGCTAGGAGCTGCCTCTACAATCACAGCCATTCTTCTCCTTCAGATGAGAATGTATGGTGAATGTACAGTATTGGGATCCAATGGTTCAGTTGTGTATAAACAAACTCAGGACACTGCAATTAATGTGACACTTCAGCCAATGGCCATTGATCGCTTTAGGGCCCCTGTAACCCCACCACAGTTATCCTTGAGCTGAAGCAGTAAGAGACTGTCGATATAGCATCATTTGGTCTATCTCAGTAGTGCTGTGTCACAGGCTTGTTGGCATAAGATTGATAGTGTTATGGTCACTCTGTCTTCTGAAAGATTCAATTACTGGTAGTGGTACAACCAAGGGCAGTGAGGAGGATCCACTCTGTCATCACTCTATACGCGTGTCCTTAGGCCCTATTCCAAAAGCTGTGATGCGTAGTCATCTAGCCAATATTGTCACGTATACTCCCTCTCCGGCCTCTAGGTCATCAGGCTGCTGATTATCCCGCACACCTGTCACCATCATCTCGCGCACCTGCGCCTCATGACACTCACCTGGACTCCATCACCTCCTTGATTATCTTCCCTATATCTGTCACTCCCCTTGGTTCTTTCCTCAGGTGTTATTGACTCTGTTTTCATGTCGGTGTGTTGTTTGTGTTTTGTGTTTATTTTATTTATTAAAACACTCACTCCCTGAACTTGCTTCACGACTCTCAGCGCACTCGTTACAAATATACTGTTATGATGATAAAGTACTGCACTCTATAGCTAATTGTTTATTTAGGGGAATTAATTTATTAGGGCAATCCAGAGATTAAACTGGTGTAACTGGTACAAATTCTCCTTGGTAAAATATGAAGGACCAAAAGCCTGTTCAGATCAAAAAGTCTTATTGTTAATCTTGCATTAATGAAAATATTAGGAAATATTAGGAATTAAAGTGAATTTCCACATATGGGGTTGTGAGCATATTGGACATGTTATTTTGTCAACCAAATATGTCAATAGCAAATCATACTCTCCCTCTAACTAGTGAATTACATACTTTGTTGTTGTTTTGTGTGTGTTTGGAAATGGTCTAGAAATGTCTTGCTGATGTTAAGGAGACCTTTGTTTGTTGTATCTTATCCTGCAGACTGCAGGCGGAAGCCTAACTGAGTCCTCTAACAAGAAACTGGAGGTGGATTTGTAGAAACAGACACAGAGGAGCTTTTGTTGTTGTAGATCATTAAAATGGAGACAGAAAGAAGAGCGAGGGATAGCGAGAAAGAGGGAGAGTGAGTGAAAGGGTGAGGAGCACTGAGYTTCAGGGAGGTTGAATGAGAGAAACAGACAGTGGATGGAATGTTTCGGCCTGAAGCCTGGAAAATAACTTTATTCCAAATTCTCTAGACTTAATAATACCAAATAAGTGGTAGTCTCGGACTTACTAGGTTTGTCTGACTACTCAAAATCTAAGTTTAGTGGATACAGCTCCTGATCTAAATTCACATATAAAAAATAACTCTTACAGTGTGGCATTCAAAAGAGAATGTGGAAGTCAAGCAGATAATGCACTCTTGCATTCCTAATTACTAAAAGCTCAATCAGTTTACACTTGCATTACTAAGTTTTGTGCAAATTGATGTCTATGGAACATTTTCTGCAAAGTTTGCATATATTTTGGGTTTAAAGTTACAATTCTGCTCCAGATAAAGTGATCCTAAGCGGTTCATGCTCTCATTGGCATTCTACAGTCGTTGTGTGTGAGAGGAAGCTGCTGCCTGTGCTAGAGGGCCACTGTTGGACTTCATTATTGTTTGTGTTGTGTATTGTGTAATTGTGTGTACTCTATTTTGGAGCATCTCTTTCTGGTGCGGACTTTCTATGTGTCCTTCCCTGAACAGCTGGAGGAGATGGTGATTATCATCAAACCAGTTGTGGATTGGCCAACCGTTTCCAAATAGCCAACACTATCAACACACTACTGAAATACAATTAGGAAAAGTAGATGGTTATAGCGATGCTATGTGCATTTGCATTAGCTGTTATTGTGCCATGTGACATTGTCTATTCAGGCACATATATAGAACTGATCATCTGTCCACTGATGACTGAAGGATGGATGCCTCTGTTGACACTAGCTCAAGAGTCCAAAGATCAGTGCTTTGTTAATGTGGTCATTGTGGCTACAGCTTCTGTACATGCTATTCATAAGCCTTCTAACTGACTGAATCTAACACATGTTCCAGATAGATAATTTTTATGGATGGGATGTACAATACATAGATGAGACCATTAATATGCCCACTCATTGTTGACATGCTTTGATAGAGGAAGTTCCCCATAGAAGTTTTTATTCTGATGCAGTCTTGCATAAAAAGTGATCTTGTGAAACGGYACCCATTCAAATGTTGCAGTTGTTGTGGTTACGGAGAGGTCCTCAGCCAGTCCATTACAGGCTAGTTTTTTATTTCTTCGTTTTTGACGGACTTTCCAGTTGGATTTCGCTTTCTGATAAACTGCATGATTTATTGGACTTTAGTTCTTCCTCGTGTGAGGCTCCTTTCCTTTCTTCCCTATAGGGATTTCCCACTATTGTCTAGTATCTCGCTTAATCATCACTCTCTCATGAAAGCGCAGTACCTGTTTGTCAATGTCTTGGTTTTTATTTATTAGAATGTATGGTGCCACTCTATTAGTGTGTGCTCAAGTACAACACTTGATAAAATCACCTTAAAACCTCTTTGGGCTAGGGGGCAGTATTTTCACGTTCGGATGAAAAGCGTGCCCAGAGTAAACTGCCTGCTACTCAGGCCCAGAAGCTAAGATATGCATATTATTAGTAGCTTTGGATAGAAAACACTCTGACGTTTCTAAAACTGTTTGAATGATMTCTGTGAGTATAACAGAACTCATATGGCAGGCGAAAACCTGAGAAAAATCCAACCAGGAAGTGGGAAATCTGAGGTTTGTAGTTTTTCAAGTGATTGCCTATCCAATATACAGTGTAAATTTGGTCATATTGCACTTCCTAAGGCTTCCACTAGATGTCAACAGTCTTTAGAACATTGTTTCAGGCTTCTATTGTGAAAGGGGAGCGAATAAGACCAGTCACAGTAGTGGCTCAGCTGAAAGCCTTTAGTTTAGTCACGCGTGTGGCCGRGAGCACGAGCTCCGTTCCCTTTCCTTTCTAAAGACGAAGGAATTGTCCGGTTGGAATATTTTTGAAGATTTACGATAACATCCTAAAGATTGATTCTATACATTGTTTGACATGTTTCTACAAACTGTAATGGAACTTTTTTGACTTTTCGTCTGGACTTAGTGCCCATGCCTTGTGCATTTGGATTAGTGTACTAAACGCGTGAACAAAAAMGAGGTATTTGGACATAAATATGGACTTGATCGAACAAAACAAACATTTATTGTGGAACTGGGATTCCTGGGAGTGCATTTCGATGAAGATCATCAAAGGTAAGTGAATATTTATAATGCTATTTCTGACTTCTGTTGACTCCACAACATGGCGGGTATCTGTATGGCTTGTTTTGGTGGCTGAGCGCTGTACTCAGATTATTGCATGATGTGCTTTTGCTGTAAAGCTTTTTTGAAATCTGATACAGCGGTTGCATTAAGGAGAAGTATATCTTTAATTATATGCATAACACTTGTATCTTTCATCAACGTTTATGATGAGTATTTCTGTAAATTGATGTGGCTCTCTGCAAAATCACCGSATGTTTTGGAAGCAAAACATTACTGAACTTAAGGCGCCAATGTAAACTGAGATTTTTGGATATAAATATGAACTTTATCGAACTAAACATACATGTATTGTGTAACATGAAGTCCTATGAGTGCCATCAAATGAAGATCATCAAAGGTTAGTGATAAAATTCAGCACTATTTCTGCTTTTTGTGACTCCTCTCTTTGGCTGGAAAATGGCTGTATGTTTTTGTGACTAGGCGCTGACCTAACATAATCACATGGTATGCTTTCACCGTAAAGCCTTTTTGAACTCGGACAKTGTGGTGGGATTAACAAGAAGTTTATCTTTAAAATGGTGTATAATACTTGTATGTTTGAGGAATTTTAATTATGAGATTTCTGTTGTTTGAATTTGGCGCCCTGCACTTTCACTGGCTGTTGTCAAATCGATCCCGTTAACGGGATTTGATCCCTAAGAAGATCCCTAAGAAGATCCAACACTTAATAAAACATCTACTCAAGTAGGCCTATCGACACTTGATAAAATCACTTTAACTTAAGATACAACACTTAATAAAACATCTACTCAAGTAGGCCTATCAACACTTGATCAAATCAACTCAAGATCCAACACTTAATTAAACATCTACTCAAGCAGGCCTATCAACAATTGATAAAATCAACTTAAGATCCAACATTTAATAAAAAATCGACTCAAGTAGCCATATCAACAGTTGATAAAATCAACTCAAGATCCAACACTTAATAAAACATCTACTCAAGTAGGCCTATCAACAATTATCAGCAGACTCAACAGTTATCGGCAGACTCAACAGCCTTGGTTTCTCAAATGACTGCCTCGCCTGGTTCACCAACTACTTCTCAGATAGAGTTCAGTGTGTCAACTCGGAGGGCCTGTTGTCCGGACCTCTGGCAGTCTCTATGGGGATACCACAGGGTTCAATTCTCGGGCCAACTCTTTTCTCTGTATATATCAATGATGTCGCTCTTGCTGCGGGTGATTCCTTGATCCACCTCTACGCAGACAACTCCATTCTGTATACATCTGGCCCTTCTTTGGACACTGTTGTTAACTAACCTCCAAACGAGCTTCAATGCCATACAACACTCCTTCCGTGGCCTCCAACTGCTCTTAAACGCTAGTAAAACTAAATGCATGCTCTTCAACCGATCGCTGCCGGCACCCGCCTGCCCGACTAGCATCACTACTCTGGACGGTTCTAACTTAGAATATGTGGACAACTACAAATACCTAGGTGTCTGGCTAGACTGTAAACTCTCCTTCCAGACTCATATTAAGCATCTCCAATCCAAAATTAAATCTAGAATCAGCTTCCTATTTCGCAACAAAGCCTCCTTCACTCACGCTACCAAACATACCCTCGTAAAACTGACTATCCTACCGATCCTCGACTTCGGCGATGTCATTTACAAAATAGCCTKCAACACTCTACTCAGCAAACTGGATTCAGTCTATCACAGTGRCATCCGGTTTGTCACCAAAGCCCCATATACCACCCACCACTGCGACCTGTATGCTCTCGTCAGCTGGCCCTCACTACATATTTGTCGCCAGACCCACTGGCTCCAGGTCATCTACAAGTCTTTGCTAAGTAAAGCTCCGCCTTATCTCAGCTCACTGGTCACCATAACAACACCCACCCGTAGCATGCGCTCCAGCAGGTATATCTCACTGGTCATCCCCAAAGCCAACACCTGCTTTAGACGCCTTTCCTTCCAGGCTGCCAAGGACTGGAACAAATTGCAAAAATCGCTGAAGTTGGAGACATATCTCCCTCACTAACTTTAAGCATCAGCTATCTGAGCAGCTTACCGATCGCTGCAGCTGTACATAGCCCATCTGTAAATAGCCCATTCAATCTACCTACCTCATCCCCATATTGTTTTTATTTATTTATTGCTCTTTTGTACGCCAGTATTTCTACTTGTACATCATCATCTGCACATCTATCACTCCAGTGTTAATTTGCTGAATTGTAATTACTTCGCTACTATGGCCTATTTATTGCCTTACCTCCTTACTCCATTTGCACACACTGTATATAGATTTTTCTATTGTTATTGACTGTACTTTTGTTTATCCCATGTGTAACTCTGTGTTGTTGTTTTTTGTCGCACTGCTTTGCTTTGTCTTGGCCAGGTCGCAGTTGTAGATGAGAACTTGTTCTCAACTGGCCTACCTGGTTAAATAAAGGTTAAATAAAAAAAATACTTGTTTTGTTTGTTGATAAAATCAACTTAAGATCCAACACTTAATAAAACATCTACTCAAGTAGCATTTCAACACTTGATAAAATCATCATATGATTGCGTCGAGTACTCACAAAATATTAACCAGAATAATAAAAGTCTGTCAACAAGATGGTTGGTGACAAAGTTATTTCTTAATTTACCTGAATCAAATGTTGTATATTGTATGTGTGTGTGTGTTTGTCGGTGTCTATTTTTGCGTGAGAACTACAGACATGTGGAATTAAGACCATGAAAGGCATACTACTATTGTGTATGTGTTACCAGGGCTCCCCATGCATTCTCTGTCTGTTGACTAAGCTATGATGCAGGCAGAGAGGGATATGACTGCTCAAGGCTTAATAATGGGGGAAGCCGTTCTCGCTTGTATGTCTGTTTCCTGGCCCTAGTATGCCCTGTTCTTTTGGGTCTTTGGGAGTTCCCCCTGGTTTCCATGGTAACCTGGTCTCTGAAATCCTCTGAGAGTTCCCTGACTTTCCACAGTTGTAAATAGGTCCTGTGTGGCATGGCCAGACCACAGGCTGCCACAGGTCACCACAGTATACGTTCACACACAGTCCAAATGTTATCTACAACCCTTTAATCTATATATAATCTTATATATAATTAGATTTTAAAAAATTCAAGACCTGGTGAATCTGAATAGGTCTGATTTGAGTTGTCTTAGGCCTTGTTCCATTAACATAGAGAGAGAAAGATTGGCCTTATGTCAAGAACAGGGCTGTGTTCCATTGGGTTTAGATTGATAGGCCAGCAGTATCTGTGTGCTCAGCTGATAAGGGCTAATCTCACTGTGAAGTCCAAGGCCTGTGTGCTCAGCGCCTGCTTTCAAACACAGCCATACAAACATGTTACAAATGATTTATAACCACGTACAGTCAACTCCTCTGTTTTAAAATAGAGTGTTAGTAATATAGCACTCAAACTGGATTTGAATCTCTGCTCAGCTCCATGGAAACCAAGCAAAACAGAGTGGCTGTGTGATTGAAGGTGGGAGAAGGCTATGACTAACAGCGAAAGTATTTTGGAGGTGCTGCTGTATATCTAGCTACCGAAAGATTCTGATGAATAATGTGCTACAGATGCATAAGTAGGTGTATGACTGATGCCTGTGTCATGCTTGATTAGTGTACATACCACTACCCCACTGAGGAAGCCGCAGTCGTCAAACCCATGTTGTTTGGCTATCTGGGTCAAGTGCCTGGGATGCTCACTGTAAAGTCCTCGAATATACCATTACTGTCCATATCATTATGTGTTGGAGAGCTGGAGAAAAAAGGAATGGTGACAACAACCAACAACCACAAACTGTTTGGTACAGACCCCTCTTTCATTGAGGAAGCAGCTTGTGTTAATTCCTTGTTTGTAAAGCATGAGCTTTTGCCTGTGTTGTTGGGCTGTGTATCTAGCAACCACTGTTTGATGTAACAGTATTGTTATTCATAGCCACACATGTAGGGAGGGAGGGCCCGATTTTTGTATATGTTTTTCAGACAGACCATTACATCTCTTTGTCTTATTTTTCCTGTAGAACTCGACACAGGAGATCGGAGAGGAGGTGGAAGAGGGGGCAGTCTTCACCATCACCCTGAGGAAGGTACAGTTGCACCAGTCGGCCAGTAAGGGACAGCGATGGCTGGGCGTGGAGACAGACTCTGCTCTCAGCCTGTATGAGACGTGTAAAGTACGCACCATAAAGGCTGGTACGCTGGAGAGGCTGGTGGAATACATGGTGTCTGCGTTCAGGGGCAAGGACTCCACCTACGTCACCATCTTCCTCTGCACCTACCGCTCCTTCGCCACCACCAAGCAGGTGCTGGACCTCCTACTCAACAGGTACAGAGACGACCATGAAGCTAGAACCGCACATACATGTGTACACACGTAAGCACATAAATACAAAAACACACTATGCACAGTGTAATGCTGACAGATGTGTCCTTCATGTCTTAGGTATGCCAATCTACAGAACCAACCTGGGATAGATGTACACAGACACACTCAGGATGACAGCACAGAGCTCAGAAAGTAAGCGTCTGGGGAGACCAGCATTATCAAACATTTTGATATGTTCGTTTTTTGTGTGCACATTTTTTGTGCACAGTGTACACACGTGTACTGTACCATACACTCTTCCCTCTGTCATCTGCACGTCTCCTCATTCCCTGCCTCTTCCCTACTGGGTTGTGTCCTGCAGCACTGTGTCGTCCATCCTGGGGGCGTGGCTGGACCAGTACTCAGAGGACTTCTGGAGCCCTCCACAGTATAGCTGTCTACACCACCTGATGTCCTACCTGCACCACCACTTCCCTGGCTCTGACCTGGAGCGCCGCGCACGCAACCTGCTGGCCCTCTTGCACCGAAAGCAGCAGTGTGAGCCCGACCTCGACGGTGAGAGCCAGGATAGGGTTCAACTGGGGCTTGTCTGTGTCTCAGTGATATCAGACATGATGGGGATGCTGTTTTTGCTTGAAGTGTTAAGGGCCTGTGCTGAACTATAGACCGTCCTTTAGGCAGTCTGATTATTAGCTCATCTGTGTTTTCTTTACAATAGAGCACATTGGCTGTCCCTTCGCCATGCAGGAAGAGAGTGGCTTTGAAGACGAGCTTCCTGCCCTGAACTTCTTGTCCTTTGACCCAATCATGGTTGCCGAGCAGTTCACACTCATGGATGCGGTGAGACATCCCCCCCCCCCCCCCCTCCAATTTCAACAAACGGCTCGATTTCAAAGAAACTTCAATTTTAGCTGCTCTTGCGTTGTGCTTTGTGCTCACCCTTACTCACCCTTACACCCTCCTCTGACCTCACCCTGTAGGATCTGTTCAAGAAGGTGGTCCCTTACCACTGCCTGGGGGGCATCTGGTCCCAGCGGGATAAGAAGGGGAAGGAACACCTGGCCCCCACCATTCGGGCCACAGTGGCCCAGTTCAACTGTGTCACCAACTGTGTCATCACCACCTGCCTGAGCAACCCCTGTCTGAAACCCACCCAGCGAGCCAGACTGGTGGAGCGCTGGATAGAGGTGGCCAGGGTAAGGCATCAGACCCAGTCTCTGGGTCAATCACTCAGCAGTTAGTTTCAGTTGTGGATGATTGGTCATGCTGTTTTTCTCACTCTATGGGTTCTTTCTGCTGTGTTCAGGAATGTCGTATCCTCAAGAACTTCTCGTCCCTGCGAGCTATTCTCTCTGCCCTGCAGTGTAACTCTCTCCACCGACTCAAGAGGACATGGGATGAGGTGTCCAGGTGAGACAGGGGATCAGTGACTGAGGCTTCGGTTTGGAGGGTTTACTATTGGATTATAAATTGGACCAGGGAGTTTTCATGGCCAGGTTACATGTTCAAAAAAAACATAATTAGTGCCGTGGGTCTTTGGTTGGGTTGATGGGAGAAGTTAACATTTCGTTGTTATTTGGAGGTCTTTTGCAGTGGTAGTTTATGTTTGTCTTTGCCCCTGAGATGTCAGGTTCACCTTTTGACCTCATTCTGCCAACAGAGAGAATTTCCGCACCTTCCGTGAGCTGTCAGAGATCTTCTCAGATGACAACAACTACTCTCTAAGCCGAGAGCTGCTGGTCAAGGTGGGTCAATGATCAGAGGGAAAAACCATACTCCTGAATGTAACTTACAGGTGCCTGGAATCTGTGTAATGGGTTTGTACAAACTACTGTGGGCTGTTGTGTATGTGGTACAATGTGTCTGTGTTTGTGTAGACCTTTTCCTCCTGCCCCATATGTGTAAGTGGATGTGGAGACAATAGTTGGTACAAATGACCTACATGTCGTCCCACACGTTACTCTATGTGTATGTGACAATGTCCCTGTGTTAGTTTTGTCTTTTTCCACCTGCCTCTTATATTGAATGTGTTGAACTGGATATGGAGACCATTGTGCACATAATTGACCTGAATGTTACTCAGCAGCTAATAGATCTTTAAGATATGAACTGCGTTTGAAAACAGGAAGTGGGTATGTGAAAAGTGGTTTTGAAAACTAGTAGTTGACAGGAAATATGGCTGGCTGACCCGTTACTGCTCTATAGATTCTCCTCTCGATCTATACAGCTGGGTKTCCATAGCAACCAGAACATAAATAGACAAGCTAGCTAACACCTTGTCTCCTCTCAGATGCTAGCTCATTCATCATTCATCATGAGTTGTACAACACAGTATAGAATCTTACCTTGTAGTGTTCTCTCTAAAATGTATGAGATCCACAAGTGCAAGTATCAGTGTGAGTGTGGTTTGAGAGGACTTGATATGCGTAACCGCATGCCTGTAGAAGTGTGTCACCAGCAATGTAGGCTGTGGCAGTAGTCATGAATATTTTACTCGTTCAACATGAGGCTCAATGCTTCTGTCAGGACTAGAGGCAGATCAGATTCCCTTTGATTAAGACCACATAGGATTAGATAGCAGACAACATGTTTGGTTATATCTGAATCCTCCAAGAGAAACATATTTAGTCTGCTCACCTGAATACATTCCTGCACAAAGAAATAGGAAGTGCCCTCGCCGTTGTTATGCCAATTTTGCATAAGTTACTCTTTAACTTGCAGCATATTCTTTCACTGGTTAAATAGTGAAATATGACTGCAAAAAGCAGAGGGTTTCTCCAACAGGAATGGCTATCCACATTCCTAGGCTTTTAGACAGGTATTTGAATTGGCCCTAATATTGAAGCTTGGGGTTTTTGGCAATGAGTTGAGGAAACCTGTGCTTGCTCAGAGGGAATCCCAGCTGACGTTGTAGGCAGTTGGCAGGTACAGAAAAGAGCCCCACCCTGACGATGCATGAGTCTAAGGGAAATTCCAAGGCGGTGTCCCACTTACCTCCTTTCCTACATTCCACTAGTGCTTAATCTATCTGGGCCAGCCCAACCAGGCCTGTGTAGGATTGCAAACTCTGGTTAGGTTGGGTAAAAAATTCCCCTGTTTTGTATCATTCACAGAAACATTAGAGCTAACTCAGCTGTAACCCTTCCTGCACCCTCTCATTCATACATTAGTGAATTAGTTTAGCCCTGTATGTCTACTCTTCTGAAAGTGTAATCATGGCCATTTCAAACTAGTTTTTGCACTGTTCTAGGGATTGTTTTGTGAAACCAGATTATCCTCTCTCTCTGCAGGAGGGCACCTCCAAATTTGCCACCCTGGAAATCAACCCAAAACGAGCACAGAGGAGACACCAACAGCAGAGAGACTTGGTGAGTCTAGATCTTTTTTGAGCTAAATAATTTATCATGAAATACCAACTTCAACCACTTTATGCCAGGTATACTTGAGTGCTGTTATTGGGTTCATAGCGCCATCTAGTGGTGAAATGAGAGCGTTGTTATTGCTCATGGAGCCTGTGGTCACTGCGCTCTTATAAAACTTCTCTCTGACTATGTCTCTGTCATAGGGGGTGATGCAGGGGACCATTCCTTACCTGGGCACCTTCCTCACTGACCTGGTCATGATGGACACAGCTATGAAAGACTACACAGAGGTGAGAGTCTATCTCTATCTATCTCTGGATCATGTAGCCTATTCAGTCTACTTGTTTAGTCTCTGTTCACATCTAATTATTATTTGTTCTCTATTCCAGAGTGGACTCATCAACTTTGAGAAGCGACGAAAGGTAAATTAAATTCTTACGTGCTACTGATAAATAGGCGTTGATAAACAGGGAGACATCGCCGGCATTGTGGCTATGATTGGCTGGAGACTCCCCCCCCCCCTTCTCTCTACAGGAGTTTGAGGTGATAGCTCAGATTAAGCTGCTGCAGCTGGCATCCAACAACTACAGTTTCACCCAGGACAGCTTCTTCAGGGAGTGGTTCTCAGGAGTGGAGAGACTCAGTGAGGCAGAGAGGTGAGGAGAGGCCTAAAGATTTTTATGAAATGTAAATTAAAATAATGAAATGTATGGGCATACAGTGTTGTTATTTCCATGCCTTTTTCCCATAGCTACACTCTGTCCTGTGAGATTGAACCGCTGTCAGAGTCATCCAGCAATACTATCAGAGCCAAGAAAAACGGCGGCATCATGAAACGCTGGAGCGAGTAAGTCCCATATTGTATAGATAACTTTTCACACTATGCCTATGTTTATTATAGTTGCAAATTAATAATAATTACATTTTTATTTTGAGCATACATCCTTCCCAGTGTGTTTTCCACTGTGTACAGTTCATTATGTTTTTATGGGGCCCTGTTCGCATACGTCTCCATGTCTTTCCCTTTTTCTCCAGTCGCCAGTTAACTGAGGCCAGCTGCAGCAGTGCAGGAAGCTCCCATTCCAAGTTGTTTGACCAGTCCCACATCAGACCGTGCCAGAGAGGGGGAGGTGATAGTGGGGACACCCTCAGCGTCACCTCAGCTGGCTCCAGTGGCTCTGACCTGGAGGATGTCAACGCCAGCTTCCTGTCTGACTCGCCGGATGCCCACGAGAGAAAGGTGAGAAGGAGGAAGGGCCAGGGTCACATGGGGGAGGAGAACACTCCCACCAGAGAAGCATCTCATCATGATTCATGCCACACACATCCACCTTGATTTTCTTTCTTCCTAAGATACTGACATTTCTGCATCACTGCAGCAATTTCAGTCCTGACATTTCAATATCTTCGAATTCATCTTCTGTAAGGGCCATGTTGAGGATAAGGGCCATGTGAATTGAGACTGACCCATGTATTACTTTACTTTACCTGCCTGTCTTGACTTGTGGCTGACTGTGGCTCTGATTCCCTCTATAGACCTCTACATCCTCAGTAAAACATTCCGTCTCTGCTTTGGGGAAAGAAAGCCAGACTCCTGATCCCAACTCCACGGTACTTTCACTCACCAGCCTTCTCTTTCCATCTCTCTCATCACTGGGGTTTTTCTTCTGTTCTAARTGTCTCTCTCACTACTTTCCCTCTCCCAGTCCCAGAATATCACTGGGATTCTTACACTAATGCTGCACTCTCATCATATTACAAACCCTTTCTCATTCTCATATTCATACTTATGAGTCTCATATACTGTCATATTCCACATTCTATTTGTTTATAGCAGCAACAGAAGTTTGTTCTGTGGACTGTAAATGGTTGTAATCATTCTCTGTCTCTCTCTCTCTCACTCTAGTTTTGGGAGTCCACCTCCCTGTCTTCTCTAGACACCTCAGGGATGGGTTCTGGTTCGGGCTCCAGCAGCGCCTCGTCCTCCTCTGTGTCCTCCACCACTCCTCTCCCAGGTGCCTCACGCTCCCACAAGCGCTCCGTCTCAGCCGTGTCCTGCTACTCTACACTCTCCCTGCCCCTCTACAACCAGCAGGTGGATGACTGCTGCATCATCAGAGTCAGCCTAGACGTGGACAACGGCAACATGTACAAGAGCATCCTGGTAAGACAGAGGGAGAAGAAGAGGAGAGAGCTAATATAGATTAATAGATTCAAAATGTAAATTGTTAGCAGTGTGCGGTTGATTCAATGAACAATGTCTGAGCCAGAGAAGAGGCAAATCAGGCAAATCAGTTTTAAATGTCAACAAAAAAAGGTATTTTTCATCTCCTGGTGCAGGTGACCAGTCAGGACAAGACACCAGCAGTCATCAGTAAAGCCATGGTGAAACACAACCTGGAGCGAGAGAAAACGGAGGACTATGAGTTGATGCAAAAAATCTCTGAAGAAAAAGGTAATATCATATGATCATTTTCCCAAAAAATATACCTTTCATTTTCATTCAAATAGATTGTCATTAATAGTATATTAATGTGTTGTTCTTACAACTGACTGACTCTAATCCATTCATCTTGTATAGTGTCCTAATTTATTCATTACTTAAATGAAAAACAAATGTTTTTACTAACAATATATACCTCTCCTCTCACCATAGAGCTGCGGATCCCAAACAATGCCAACGTTTTCTATGCCATGAACTCTACCGCCAACTATGACTTTGTGCTGAAGAAACGTGGCTTGT